>NW_027513750.1:0-143555 GCF_048772815.1 Callospermophilus lateralis
AACTGAACTCAGAGAAGCATTGCCATGAATTTTGTTGGGATTTTAAGAGGCCACGCATGAAAGTCGCTCTTGGAAACTGAGACCTAGGCCCCGGGTGGATTTCCACAGAGGCCTGGGAATCTCAGCAAGGATATCACATGATTTTATTCTTAAAGAGATGGCAGCCATAGTTGAGAGTCAAAACACACATGGACCTCACATTGTAGACCTCAATGGGCCTGGCCTAATGTGACCTTTTGTCCACTCTTTGGGAAGCCATGCCTGTGAGAGTTCTCCAGAGATTTCATTGAAATGAGCTTCCTCACCATTTAATGTTTGCTGAATGAACTGAAACCCACAGTGCCTCCAACTTCATGCTTGAAAAATGGCTAGATAAATACCATGAAATTTTTGAAATTCCTATGACCAGGTGGCACTGGAGAAACATTGGATGTCCTGTTGCTGATCATGAGTATACCAGACAGTGCCTTGATTTACTGAGTTTCATGAAAATGGTGTAGAACAGAGATGCCAGAAATTTGGAGCCTGCTGAGTAGTGGGTCTAGAGCAGTGGTGGGGAGGTGTTTGATAAAACATCCGTGGTAGGGCCATGTGGATCTACCATTGGATTCCAAACGGCTTGTAACTGACATGGTGCAGCCAACAGACCCTTATATGTAAAGGCATCTTGTTACATGGAGAGTTTTCAGAGGAAAATTAAGAATCAGGTTGATATTGACAAGGGGGCAATGGGGCAAGCTGTGAGAGATAGGAGCCTAGTTGGTGCATTCTCTTGCAGACCCTGACCCACCACACGTGACAGAACTCCCTCCAGCACTGTGTCCCAGTTTAGCTCCTAGTATTTCGTGAAACAAATATCAAACTCACAGTGCAGCAGCAAAAACACCACAAAATGTGGAAGAGGACCAAATGGCTTCACAGTCCACACGGGGAGACACTTAGTCCCCAATGGCCTCAGTTTACCTAAAAAGAGAGGATTCAGCACTGCTTCATCTTGTTCATTGGAAAATAAGAAACCATGTCCTCCAGGTCACATAGATGCAGACCCAGCTTTGATGTTCTCACTACAGAGGAAGCCAAATCTCCTGAAAACAACATATATTTCAAGTGTGGAAGCTCAGAGGCAGTTTCTCAAAAAGGTTTTAGGCCAGCAGAGCTCCATGTTTGTGGAGTGTTTACCCTGTCCCTTAGTTTTGGAAACTCCTCTACCACCTCCAAGGTTGTGAACTCCTGAGCATTTTCCATTCCAGATATGTATTCACTGATTTTGTAACTCTTCTCCTCTAATTGTGTCTTACTTGGGGTGAAGGTAATGTCAAGGCATTGTTCTGGATGAGAGCGGGAGGATATTTGTGCAGCATATATTTACATACACATTGGATTCATTTTCCAATTTTCCATTCGAAATACTGAATCCCTGACACTAACCCATACCTAGTAGACTCAGACTATTCATCCTAATATAATGGAGAAAATTAACCCAACACATTAGAAATACAAGTACTTCAGAGGAGACATGTTGTATAGTTGGACTTGACATTTGCATTATATAAGGTAGGAGTTATAAATCTAGTCAAATTTATTTGAAATATTCTCCATGTGTTTTAAACTTAACAAATATGTGAATTCTTGTTTCCTTTTTCTGTAGTCTCTTCACACACGTATATTTATATGCATATATAGAATCCTACCAGGTATCACACGTACATTTTTGTGAGGTGGCTGTCTTGGCAGATACAAATTGTGAGAAGAGTTCACTCCTCCTAAATGCTGTTGAAAATGAAAATTCAACTTATAGGAGAGCGTCCTAGTAGAACAACATTATACATTAACTCATGTTCAGTAACATAAATATTTTTGCATTTGTGGATTATACATATTTACTGATGAATTTCGATTGGCATTTATATTGGTACTTATTAATGTCTGTGAGTTGTGTGTGTGTGTGTGTGTGTGTGTGTGTGTATAGATATAGATATAGATATAGATATACTCTTCAAATTTTTCAAAATATGAAATATATGTGTCTAATATACAATCTCTAAATTCATTCATGTTCATGTATGTGGATTTATAATCCACTTTTCACAAGATGATAATCAGAAATATTCATCCACCTGAAATACATATTTGTTTCCTAGTACTGAAAACTAACTTCAGTGAATGGTGCATACAAATCCTAATTATTCTACAGTAACTGACCCAGTCTAACATCAATGCAAGTAGACTCCTATGGGACATGATCTGTAATTTGTCATTCATTTGTATTCGACACTGGTACATTTTTGTTTCTTCAGTTTTTGCACATCACAGGATATACATTTCATCCACAAGTTCACAAATTAATAAGCATTTGTTTCAACTTTCCCAATTCTTGCTTCAGAACACATGTATTGTCAGGGTTTCTTGACTGGTCTTTTCGTGAGACTTCTTTCCAAACACATTATTTTGAATTTCCATAATCATTTTGAAGCAAAACTCACACACTCTTCATGATAAACCAAAACACAAATATTTCCATTACATATATACCTGGTTGGAATGAATGATTGTATATCAATATAAGATTTCCTTTAATTTTTCAGATATCAGTTCAATTCATTATTTAAAGTTCAAAAAAGTTATATTTTTTATTCATTGTATGGTCTATTCATGCTTTTTCTCTATGTTCCTAGAAACAGGGTACACCTCTTTGTACCCCCGATTCTCATTTTACATTTTCAATATATTGCTCCCAGAAATGGTGAAAGAAATACTCATGTCACCTCATTATCACAGTAATATTCTGGACAAAAAATGGAAAGGTCACACTTATGATTGTACCAAAGCCTAAATGGAAAGTGAACATGGATTTCTAAAAAAATCCATGTACTGGTTGCCTAATGCTGTCAATTGTCAATCCTATTAGTGACTACATATTTGTTTTTTTCCTAATTTATATATTCAAACTCAACCCTGTTGAAAATGTCTAATTCTATCACTCACTTTATACTTTGCCTGATTTCCTAATATTTCTATTGATATCTGATTTTCTACATATTTTCCCCAGTTCAACATAGTGACTGACTCTTCATATGTGCTGACATTTACATTCACTCAACAACCGAAAGTCTATTACTAAAGAACTTTTGGTCCAAATCCTATACTCACTCTTCTTCCTAAACCTACAGACTATCTTCCTAATCCTACTGAATATCCCTTTTTGACTGGATGTTCTCTTCTAAATTCAATCATCCAATGTACAAGGTCCTATGCCATTGTATATCGAATTATCTGAGGCATCTTTGCAGAACATCATTCAAAGCTAAGTATCCCAATCAAGGGCAAAACCCTTCTGGGCTTCAAATCATACCTAGATTTCTGTTTTCCTACTTATATTTCACCTCTATATTCTTGTAAATATTGCAGGTTCCCAATACCATTATTCATCACACAGAATCACTCGTAACCCAAATCAAACCTGTTTTTAACCCCAAGTATACACTGTTCCCTCAATCATTTTACAGAAGAGCAGGGACAGAGTGGTTCTTACAATACAGGAAAGTTGGGGACCTTCCACCTGATGAGAACCTCAAATGTCCATGCACAAATGGTACCTGGAGAAGTTGTAGGCAGGTATGAAGCACCTGAGAGAGCAAAAGTCATCTTCCATGGCAAACAACCTGGTCAGGATGAAGGGATGCGTCTGAATCTGAATCTCTCTCTTCTTATTGTAGAGAAGATGGACCAAACCAGGCCTGAGTGGAGAGCTGTTCCCGGGTGCCAATGGTGATATACATTCTACCTTATGAAAGTGTCACAGGAAGCGGGGGCAACCTCCATTTTATGTTACCCTTTGAAGCAACTGTTAGGACAAAGTGGTTGCCAAGGCAGTGACCTCATTCAGTTCCAAAGAATGTGACATACCTCATTTCCTTGGTGATGGAACTCTCTGAACTTGGTATCCAAGAAGCCAGGCACCCAGAGGCAGTCGCAGTCCCAGTCCCAGTGGGCTCACTTGTTTGGATTTACCAAGGACAGAGTCAGTTTTCTTGGTACCTAATGATGTGAGGATGGCCAAATGCCAGGAGAGCTCTGAAGATGGACCGTTCCTGAGAAAACAGGTAGTGGCTAACCACTTTTTCCTGACATCTTCACAGAGTTGGTCAAGGAAACAAGATCTGAGAGAATACAGGCCATTTCGGGGGAACATAGTATGGCCCACCAGTCAGAGGACACTCCGGATAGTCACAGACCTACTTGGGGGAAGGAGGTGCCTTTGTGGGAGTGGGTGTGGGTTTGTTGTTTTGTCTCATGTTCTGAGAATAGATAGGAAAGGCGGGTTTGTTGGTTTGGAGTGGACAGTTTCTAGTAAGTCATTTGACACAGTGAGTGTTTCTGTTTCTGTGTATCCCACTGTGTCCGTTGTTGTAGACATTAGAAAAGAGAATGCATTAATGGATGTGTCCTGTCTAGTATAAATCATACCAAAATTCATCCTGCCCAATATATGAATGGACTGCAGCTTGTCTTATCGATGTGCAACACCTGCAATCTTTCTAAGTTGTTGTTTTCTTCCTGAATTCTGGCCACTCTCCAGAATAGGCTCATGGATTTGTGTCCAAAATATGTACCACCTCCAAGCTCTGTGACATGGCCATGTACTGGATAGCTGAAGAGAATGGCGAGCATCTCAGAAAACTCAGATATCAGTGTGACCAGGAAAGTCTCAGTGCAGAAACCCTGCTTTGGGCCTTTTGCTTACTTATTGTTGTGTTGCACTGAATGTCAGGAAGGTCTTTGCCTCAGGCTACCCCTTTGTGAAGCCTGAAGAAAACAGTTTTCAAATGGAAATGAATGGGCCTCAAATGTGGCTCTTTGCTTAATTGCTTTGGAAAGGGATGTGTCTTTATCAGCCTCTTGGGCCTGTGTGTGGCTGTGACTTAGATTCTCAGCACCTGATGGATCTTAAGAATGATCCCATGTGAGCTTCCAAAACCAAAATGGCAAAAAATTTCATTCATTGTGGATGAAGTCTCTTGCCTTCCTCTTTTAGGTTCCTGCACTCCATCAAATGACAATAGGGATTCTTTGGGGTCAAATGAGTTCTTCAAAGCCCTGCAGAGGTGCTTGTGTTTTTGCATGACTCTAAATCACCTAAAGAATCGATACCTAAAATCAGTAGGCCTCAAATTGGAGAAACACAGAAGTATTAACCGCAGGCTTATTTGTTCACTCCTGGTTCACAGAAACGGTGTCCAGGCTACCCTGACTTTAGACAAATGAGGGGCAAACGAGCTGATTTTGGACACTGTCATTGTCTGCGCCCCTCATGGAAACCTCCAGCCAGAGGTTAAGATGATTTACTATATGGAATAAGATGAGGGCCATGTGGGAGAGTTTTGGTTTTAATTTTGGTCATTTGTGTGGCATTGGAAAAAATGACTGGGTCCACCTGGGCTTGAACTCTGGTGTGATTCCCCTTAGAGACTGGGTTTTGGAACTGAACTCAGAGAAGCATTGCCATGAATTTTGTTGGGATTTTAAGAGGCCACGCATGAAAGTCGCTCTTGGAAACTGAGACCTAGGCCCCGGGTGGATTTCCACAGAGGCCTGGGAATCTCAGCAAGGATATCACATGATTTTATTCTTAAAGAAATGGCAGCCATAGTTGAGAGTCAAAACACACATGGACCTCACATTGTAGACCTCAATGGGCCTGGCCTAATGTGACCTTTTGTCCACTCTTTGGGAAGCCATGCCTGTGAGAGTTCTCCAGAGATTTCATTGAAATGAGCTTCCTCACCATTTAATGTTTGCTGAATGAACTGAAACCCACAGTGCCTCCAACTTCATGCTTGAAAAATGGCTAGATAAATACCATGAAATTTTTGAAATTCCTATGACCAGGTGGCACTGGAGAAACATTGGATGTCCTGTTGCTGATCATGAGTATACCAGACAGTGCCTTGATTTACTGAGTTTCATGAAAATGGTGTAGAACAGAGATGCCAGAAATTTGGAGCCTGCTGAGTAGTGGGTCTAGAGCAGTGGTGGGGAGGTGTTTGATAAAACATCCGTGGTAGGGCCATGTGGATCTACCATTGGATTCCAAATCGCTTGTAACTGACATGGTGCAGCCAACAGACCCTTATATGTAAAGGCATCTTGTTACATGGAGAGTTTTCAGAGGAAAATTAAGAATCAGGTTGATATGGACAAGGGGGCAATGGGGCAAGCTGTGAGAGATAGGAGAATAGTTGGTGCATTCTCTTGCAGACCCTGACCCACCACACGTGACAGAACTCCCTCCAGCACTGTGTCCCCGGTTAGCTCCTAGTATTTCGTGAAACAAATATCAAACTCACAGTGCAGCAGCAAAAACACCACAAAATGTGGAAGAGGACCAAATGGCTTCACAGTCCACACGGGGAGACACTTAGTCCCCAATGGCCTCAGTTTACCTAAAAAGAGAGGATTCAGCACTGCTTCATCTTGTTCATTGGAAAATAAGAAACCATGTCCTCCAGGTCACATAGATGCAGACCCAGCTTTGATGTTCTCACTACAGAGGAAGCCAAATCTCCTGAAAACAACATATATTTCAAGTGTGGAAGCTCAGAGGCAGTTTCTCAAAAAGTTTTTAGGCCAGCAGAGCTCCATGTTTGTGGAGTGTTTACCCTGTCCCTTAGTTTTGGAAACTCCTCTACCACCTCCAAGGTTGTGAACTCCTGAGCATTTTCCATTCCAGATATGTATTCACTGATTTTGTAACTCTTCTCCTCTAATTGTGTCTTACTTGGGGTGAAGGTAATGTCAAGGCATTGTTCTGGATGAGAGCGGGAGGATATTTGTGCAGCATATATTTACATACACATTGGATTCATTTTCCAATTTTCCATTCGAAATACTGAATCCCTGACACTAACCCATACCTAGTAGACTCAGACTATTCATCCTAATATAATGGAGAAAATTAACCCAACACATTAGAAATACAAGTACTTCAGAGGAGACATGTTGTATAGTTGGACTTGACATTTGCATTATATAAGGTAGGAGTTATAAATCTAGTCAAATTTATTTGAAATATTCTCCATGTGTTTTAAACTTAACAAATATGTGAATTCTTGTTTCCTTTTTCTGTAGTCTCTTCACACACGTATATTTATATGCATATATAGAATCCTACCAGGTATCACACGTACATTTTTGTGAGGTGGCTGTCTTGGCAGATACAAATTGTGAGAAGAGTTCACTCCTCCTAAATGCTGTTGAAAATGAAAATTCAACTTATAGGAGAGCGTCCTAGTAGAACAACATTATACATTAACTCATGTTCAGTAACATAAATATTTTTGCATTTGTGGATTATACATATTTACTGATGAATTTCGATTGGCATTTATATTGGTACTTTTTAATGTCTGTGAGTTGTGTGTGTGTGTGTGTGTGTGTGTGTGTATAGATATAGATATAGATATACTCTTCAAATTTTTCAAAATATGAAATATATGTGTCTAATATACAATCTCTAAATTCATTCATGTTCATGTATGTGGATTTATAATCCACTTTTCACAAGATGATAATCAGAAATATTCATCCACCTGAAATACATATTTGTTTCCTAGTACTGAAAACTAACTTCAGTGAATGGTGCATACAAATCCTAATTATTCTACAGTAACTGACCCAGTCTAACATCAATGCAAGTAGACTCCTATGGGACATGATCTGTAATTTGTCATTCATTTGTATTCGACACTGGTACATTTTTGTTTCTTCAGTTTTTGCACATCACAGGATATACATTTCATCCACAAGTTCACAAATTAATAAGCATTTGTTTCAACTTTCCCAATTCTTGCTTCAGAACACATGTATTGTCAGGGTTTCTTGACTGGTCTTTTCGTGAGACTTCTTTCCAAACACATTATTTTGAATTTCCATAATCATTTTGAAGCAAAACTCACACACTCTTCATGATAAACCAAAACACAAATATTTCCATTACATATATACCTGGTTGGAATGAATGATTGTATATCAATATAAGATTTCCTTTAATTTTTCAGATATCAGTTCAATTCATTATTTAAAGTTCAAAAAAGTTATATTTTTTATTCACTGTATGGTCTATTCATGCTTTTTCTCTATGTTCCTAGAAACAGGGTACACCTCTTTGTACCCCCGATTCTCATTTTACATTTTCAATATATTGCTCCCAGAAATGGTGAAAGAAATACTCATGTCACCTCATTATCACAGTAATATTCTGGACAAAAAATGGAAAGGTCACACTTATGATTGTACCAAAGCCTAAATGGAAAGTGAACATGGATTTCTAAAAAAATCCATGTACTGGTTGCCTAATGCTGTCAATTGTCAATCCTATTAGTGACTACATATTTGTTTTTTTCCTAATTTATATATTCAAACTCAACCCTGTTGAAAATGTCTAATTCTATCACTCACTTTATACTTTGCCTGATTTCCTAATATTTCTATTGATATCTGATTTTCTACATATTTTCCCCAGTTCAACATAGTGACTGACTCTTCATATGTGCTGACATTTACATTCACTCAACAACCGAAAGTCTATTACTAAAGAACTTTTGGTCCAAATCCTATACTCACTCTTCTTCCTAAACCTACAGACTATCTTCCTAATCCTACTGAATATCCCTTTTTGACTGGATGTTCTCTTCTAAATTCAATCATCCAATGTACAAGGTCCTATGCCATTGTATATCGAATTATCTGAGGCATCTTTGCAGAACATCATTCAAAGCTAAGTATCCCAATCAAGGGCAAAACCCTTCTGGGCTTCAAATCATACCTAGATTTCTGTTTTCCTACTTATATTTCACCTCTATATTCTTGTAAATATTGCAGGTTCCCAATACCATTATTCATCACACAGAATCACTCGTAACCCAAATCAAACCTGTTTTTAACCCCAAGTATACACTGTTCCCTCAATCATTTTACAGAAGAGCAGGGACAGAGTGGTTCTTACAATACAGGAAAGTTGGGGACCTTCCACCTGATGAGAACCTCAAATGTCCATGCACAAATGGTACCTGGAGAAGTTGTAGGCAGGTATGAAGCACCTGAGAGAGCAAAAGTCATCTTCCATGGCAAACAACCTGGTCAGGATGAAGGGATGCGTCTGAATCTGAATCTCTCTCTTCTTATTGTAGAGAAGATGGACCAAACCAGGCCTGAGTGGAGAGCTGTTCCCGGGTGCCAATGGTGATATACATTCTACCTTATGAAAGTGTCACAGGAAGCGGGGGCAACCTCCATTTTATGTTACCCTTTGAAGCAACTGTTAGGACAAAGTGGTTGCCAAGGCAGTGACCTAATTCAGTTCCAAAGAATGTGACATACCTCATTTCCTTGGTGATGGAACTCTCTGAACTTGGTATCCAAGAAGCCAGGCACCCAGAGGCAGTCGCAGTCCCAGTCCCAGTGGGCTCACTTGTTTGGATTTACCAAGGACAGAGTCAGTTTTCTTGGTACCTAATGATGTGAGGATGGCCAAATGCCAGGAGAGCTCTGAAGATGGACCGTTCCTGAGAAAACAGGTAGTGGCTAACCACTTTTTCCTGACATCTTCACAGAGTTGGTCAAGGAAACAAGATCTGAGAGAATACAGGCCATTTCGGGGGAACATAGTATGGCCCACCAGTCAGAGGACACTCCGGATAGTCACAGACCTACTTGGGGGAAGGAGGTGCCTTTGTGGGAGTGGGTGTGGGTTTGTTGTTTTGTCTCATGTTCTGAGAATAGATAGGAAAGGCGGTTTGTTGGTTTGGAGTGGACAGTTTCTAGTAAGTCATTTGACACAGTGAGTGTTTCTGTTTCTGTGTATCCCACTGTGTCCGTTGTTGTAGACATTAGAAAAGAGAATGCATTAATGGATGTGTCCTGTCTAGTATAAATCATACCAAAATTCATCCTGCCCAATATATGAATGGACTGCAGCTTGTCTTATCGATGTGCAACACCTGCAATCTTTCTAAGTTGTTGTTTTCTTCCTGAATTCTGGCCACTCTCCAGAATAGGCTCATGGATTTGTGTCCAAAATATGTACCACCTCCAAGCTCTGTGACATGGCCATGTACTGGATAGCTGAAGAGAATGGCGAGCATCTCAGAAAACTCAGATATCAGTGTGACCAGGAAAGTCTCAGTGCAGAAACCCTGCTTTGGGCCTTTTGCTTACTTATTGTTGTGTTGCACTGAATGTCAGGAAGGTCTTTGCCTCAGGCTACCCCTTTGTGAAGCCTGAAGAAAACAGTTTTCAAATGGAAATGAATGGGCCTCAAATGTGGCTCTTTGCTTAATTGCTTTGGAAAGGGATGTGTCTTTATCAGCCTCTTGGGCCTGTGTGTGGCTGTGACTTAGATTCTCAGCACCTGATGGATCTTAAGAATGATCCCATGTGAGCTTCCAAAACCAAAATGGCAAAAAATTTCATTCATTGTGGATGAAGTCTCTTGCCTTCCTCTTTTAGGTTCCTGCACTCCATCAAATGACAATAGGGATTCTTTGGGTCAAATGAGTTCTTCAAAGCCCTGCAGAGGTGCTTGTGTTTTTGCATGACTCTAAATCACCTAAAGAATCGATACCTAAAATCAGTAGGCCTCAAATTGGAGAAACACAGAAGTATTAACCGCAGGCTTATTTGTTCACTCCTGGTTCACAGAAACGGTGTCCAGGCTACCCTGACTTTAGACAAATGAGGGGCAAACGAGCTGATTTTGGACACTGTCATTGTCTGCGCCCCTCATGGAAACCTCCAGCCAGAGGTTAAGATGATTTACTATATGGAATAAGATGAGGGCCATGTGGGAGAGTTTTGGTTTTAATTTTGGTCATTTGTGTGGCATTGGAAAAAATGACTGGGTCCACCTGGGCTTGAACTCTGGTGTGATTCCCCTTAGAGACTGGGTTTTGGAACTGAACTCAGAGAAGCATTGCCATGAATTTTGTTGGGATTTTAAGAGGCCACGCATGAAAGTCGCTCTTGGAAACTGAGACCTAGGCCCCGGGTGGATTTCCACAGAGGCCTGGGAATCTCAGCAAGGATATCACATGATTTTATTCTTAAAGAAATGGCAGCCATAGTTGAGAGTCAAAACACACATGGACCTCACATTGTAGACCTCAATGGGCCTGGCCTAATGTGACCTTTTGTCCACTCTTTGGGAAGCCATGCCTGTGAGAGTTCTCCAGAGATTTCATTGAAATGAGCTTCCTCACCATTTAATGTTTGCTGAATGAACTGAAACCCACAGTGCCTCCAACTTCATTCTTGAAAAATGGCTAGATAAATACCATGAAATTTTTGAAATTCCTATGACCAGGTGGCACTGGAGAAACATTGGATGTCCTGTTGCTGATCATGAGTATACCAGACAGTGCCTTGATTTACTGAGTTTCATGAAAATGGTG
Organism: Callospermophilus lateralis; assembly: GCF_048772815.1. Classification (NCBI taxonomy): domain Eukaryota; kingdom Metazoa; phylum Chordata; class Mammalia; order Rodentia; family Sciuridae; genus Callospermophilus; species Callospermophilus lateralis. The sequence continues at coordinate 11,448 of NW_027513750.1, forward strand.
TAGAACAGAGATGCCAGAAATTTGGAGCCTGCTGAGTAGTGGGTCTAGAGCAGTGGTGGGGAGGTGTTTGATAAAACATCCGTGGTAGGGCCATGTGGATCTACCATTGGATTCCAAATGGCTTGTAACTGACATGGTGCAGCCAACAGACCCTTATATGTAAAGGCATCTTGTTACATGGAGAGTTTTCAGAGGAAAATTAAGAATCAGGTTGATATGGACAAGGGGGCAATGGGGCAAGCTGTGAGAGATAGGAGAATAGTTGGTGCATTCTCTTGCAGACCCTGACCCACCACACGTGACAGAACTCCCTCCAGCACTGTGTCCCCGGTTAGCTCCTAGTATTTCGTGAAACAAATATCAAACTCACAGTGCAGCAGCAAAAACACCACAAAATGTGGAAGAGGACCAAATGGCTTCACAGTCCACACGGGGAGACACTTAGTCCCCAATGGCCTCAGTTTACCTAAAAAGAGAGGATTCAGCACTGCTTCATCTTGTTCATTGGAAAATAAGAAACCATGTCCTCCAGGTCACATAGATGCAGACCCAGCTTTGATGTTCTCACTACAGAGGAAGCCAAATCTCCTGAAAACAACATATATTTCAAGTGTGGAAGCTCAGAGGCAGTTTCTCAAAAAGTTTTTAGGCCAGCAGAGCTCCATGTTTGTGGAGTGTTTACCCTGTCCCTTAGTTTTGGAAACTCCTCTACCACCTCCAAGGTTGTGAACTCCTGAGCATTTTCCATTCCAGATATGTATTCACTGATTTTGTAACTCTTCTCCTCTAATTGTGTCTTACTTGGGGTGAAGGTAATGTCAAGGCATTGTTCTGGATGAGAGCGGGAGGATATTTGTGCAGCATATATTTACATACACATTGGATTCATTTTCCAATTTTCCATTCGAAATACTGAATCCCTGACACTAACCCATACCTAGTAGACTCAGACTATTCATCCTAATATAATGGAGAAAATTAACCCAACACATTAGAAATACAAGTACTTCAGAGGAGACATGTTGTATAGTTGGACTTGACATTTGCATTATATAAGGTAGGAGTTATAAATCTAGTCAAATTTATTTGAAATATTCTCCATGTGTTTTAAACTTAACAAATATGTGAATTCTTGTTTCCTTTTTCTGTAGTCTCTTCACACACGTATATTTATATGCATATATAGAATCCTACCAGGTATCACACGTACATTTTTGTGAGGTGGCTGTCTTGGCAGATACAAATTGTGAGAAGAGTTCACTCCTCCTAAATGCTGTTGAAAATGAAAATTCAACTTATAGGAGAGCGTCCTAGTAGAACAACATTATACATTAACTCATGTTCAGTAACATAAATATTTTTGCATTTGTGGATTATACATATTTACTGATGAATTTCGATTGGCATTTATATTGGTACTTTTTAATGTCTGTGAGTTGTGTGTGTGTGTGTGTGTGTGTGTGTGTGTGTATAGATATAGATATAGATATAGATATACTCTTCAAATTTTTCAAAATATGAAATATATGTGTCTAATATACAATCTCTAAATTCATTCATGTTCATGTATGTGGATTTATAATCCACTTTTCACAAGATGATAATCAGAAATATTCATCCACCTGAAATACATATTTGTTTCCTAGTACTGAAAACTAACTTCAGTGAATGGTGCATACAAATCCTAATTATTCTACAGTAACTGACCCAGTCTAACATCAATGCAAGTAGACTCCTATGGGACATGATCTGTAATTTGTCATTCATTTGTATTCGACACTGGTACATTTTTGTTTCTTCAGTTTTTGCACATCACAGGATATACATTTCATCCACAAGTTCACAAATTAATAAGCATTTGTTTCAACTTTCCCAATTCTTGCTTCAGAACACATGTATTGTCAGGGTTTCTTGACTGGTCTTTTCGTGAGACTTCTTTCCAAACACATTATTTTGAATTTCCATAATCATTTTGAAGCAAAACTCACACACTCTTCATGATAAACCAAAACACAAATATTTCCATTACATATATACCTGGTTGGAATGAATGATTGTATATCAATATAAGATTTCCTTTAATTTTTCAGATATCAGTTCAATTCATTATTTAAAGTTCAAAAAAGTTATATTTTTTATTCACTGTATGGTCTATTCATGCTTTTTCTCTATGTTCCTAGAAACAGGGTACACCTCTTTGTACCCCCGATTCTCATTTTACATTTTCAATATATTGCTCCCAGAAATGGTGAAAGAAATACTCATGTCACCTCATTATCACAGTAATATTCTGGACAAAAAATGGAAAGGTCACACTTATGATTGTACCAAAGCCTAAATGGAAAGTGAACATGGATTTCTAAAAACATCCATGTCCAGGTTGCCTAATGCTGTCAATTGTCAATCCTATTGGTGACTACATATTTGTTTTTTTCCTAATTTATATATTCAAACTCAACCCTGTTGAAAATGTCTAATTCTATCACTCACTTTATACTTTGCCTGATTTCGTAATGTTTCTATTGATATCTGCTTTTCTACATATTTTCCCCAGTTCAACATAGTGACTGACTCTTCACATGTGCTGACATTTACATTCACTCAACAACCGAAAATCTATTGCTAAAGAACTTTTGGTCCAAATCCTATACTCACTCTTCTTCCTAAACCTACAGACTATCTTCCTAATCCTACTGAATATCCCTTTTTGACTGGATGTTCTCTTCTAAATTCAATCATCCAATGTACAAGGTCCTATGCCATTGTATATCGAATTATCTGAGGCACCTTTGCAGAACATCATTCAAAGCTAAGTATCCCAATCAAGGGCAAAACCCTTCTGGGCTTCAAATCATACCTAGATTTCTGTTTTCCTACTTATATTTCACCTCTATATTCTTGTAAATATTGCAGGTTCCCAATACCATTATTCATCACACAGAATCACTAGTAACCCAAATCAAACCTGTTTTTAACCCCAAGTATACACTGTTCCCTCAATCATTTTACAGAAGAGCAGGGACAGAGTGGTTCTTACAATACAGGAAAGTTGGGGACCTTGCACCTGATGAGAACCTCAAATGTCCATGCACAAATGATACCTGGAGAAGTTGTAGGCAGGTATGAAGCACCTGAGAGAGCAAAAGTCATCTTCCATGGCAAACAACCTGGTCAGGATGAAGGGATGTGTCTGAATCTGCCTCTCTCTCTTCTTATTGTACAGAAGATGGACCAAACCAGGGCTGAGTGGAGAGCTGTTCCCGGGTGCCAATGGTGATATACATTCTACCTTATGAAAGTGTCACAGGAGGTAGGGGCAACCTCCATCTTATGTAACCCTTGGAAGCAACTGTTAGGACAAAGTGGTTGCCAAGGCAGTGACCTCATTCAGTTCCAAAGAATGTGACATACCTCATTTCCTTGGTGATGGAACTCTCTGAACTTGGTATCCAAGAAGCCAGGCACAAAGAGGCAGTCCCAGTCCCAGTGCCAGTGGGCTCACTTGTTTGGATTTACCAAGGACAGAGTCAGTTTTCTTGGTACCTAATGATGTGAGGATGGCCAAATGCCAGGAGAGCTCTGAAGATGGACCGTTCCTGAGAAAACAGGTAGTTGCTAACCACTTTTTCCTGACATCTTCACAGAGTTGGTCAAGGAAACAAGATCTGAGAGAAGACAGGCCATTTCGGGGGAACATAGTAAGGCCCACCAGTCAGAGGACACTCCGGATAGTCACAGACGTACTTGGGGGAAGGAGGTGCCTTTGTGGGAGTGGGTGTGGGTTTGTTGTTTTGTCTCATGTTCTGAGAATAGATAGAAAAGGCGGTTTGTTTGGTTTGGAGTGGACAGTTTCTAGTAAGTCATTTGACACGGCGAGTGTTTCTGTTTCTGTGTATCCCACTGTGTCCGTTGTTGTAGACATTAGAAAAGAGAATGCATTAATGGATGTGTCCTGTCTAGTATAAATCTTCCCATGCCCAATATATGAATGGACTGCAGCTTGTCTTATCGATGTGCAACACCTGCTATCTTTCTAAGTTGTAGTTTTCTTCCTGAATTCTGGCCACTCTCCAGAATAGGCTCATGGATTTGTGTCCAAAATATGTACCACCTCCAAGCTCTGTGACATGGCCATGTACTGGATAGCTGAAGAGAATGGCGAGCATCTCAGAAAACTCAGATATCAGTGTGACCAGGAAAGTCTCAGTGCAGAAACCCTGCTTTGGGCCTTTTGCTTACTTATTGTTGTGTTGCACTGAATGTCAGGAAGGTCTTTGCCTCAGGCCACCCCTTTGTGAAGCCTGAAGAAAACAGTTTTCAAATGGAAATGAATGGGCCTCACCTGTGGCTCTTTGCTTAATTGCTTTGGAAAGGGATGTGTCTTTATCAGCCTCTTGGGCCTGTGTGTGGCTGTGACTTAGATTCTCAGCACCTGATGGATCTTAAGAATGATCCCATGTGAGCTTCCAAAACCAAAATGGCAAAAAATTTCATTCATTGTGGATGAAGTCTCTTGCCTTCCTCTGTTAGGTTCCTGCACTCCATCAAATGACAATAGGGATTCTTTGGGTCAAATGACTTCTTCAAAGCCCTGCAGAGGTTCTTGTGTTTTCGCATGACTCTAAATCACCTAAAGAATTGATACCTAAAATCAGTAGGCCTCAAATTGGAGAAACACAGAAGTATTAACCGCAGGCTTATTTGTTCACTCCTGGTTCACAGAAACGGTGTCCAGGCTACCCTGACTTTAGACAAATGAGGGGCAAACGAGCTGATTTTGGACACTGTCATTGGCTGCGCCCCTCATGGAAACCTCCAGCCAGAGGTTAAGATGATTTACTATATGGAATAAGATGAGGGCCATGTGGGAGTGTTTTGGTTTTAATTTTGGTCATTTGTGTGGCATTGGAAAAAATGACTGGGTCCACGTGGGCTTGAACTCTGGTGTGATTCCCCTTAGAGACTGGGTTTTGGAACTGAACTCAGAGAAGCATTGCCATGAATTTTGTTGGGATTTTAAGAGGCCACGCATGAAAGTCGCTCTTGGAAACTGAGACCTAGGCCCCGGGTGGATTTCCACAGAGGCCTGGGAATCTCAGCAAGGATATCACATGATTTTATTCTTAAAGAAATGGCAGCCATAGTTGAGAGTCAAAACACACATGGACCTCACATTGTAGACCTCAATGGGCCTGGCCTAATGTGACCTTTTGTCCACTCTTTGGGAAGCCATGCCTGTGAGAGTTCTCCAGAGATTTCATTGAAATGAGCTTCCTCACCATTTAATGTTTGCTGAATGAACTGAAACCCACAGTGCCTCCAACTTCATGCTTGAAAAATGGCTAGATAAATACCATGAAATTTTTGAAATTCCTATGACCAGGTGGCACTGGAGAAACATTGGATGTCCTGTTGCTGATCATGAGTATACCAGACAGTGCCTTGATTTACTGAGTTTCATGAAAATGGTGTAGAACAGAGATGCCAGAAATTTGGAGCCTGCTGAGTAGTGGGTCTAGAGCAGTGGTGGGGAGGTGTTTGATAAAACATCCGTGGTAGGGCCATGTGGATCTACCATTGGATTCCAAATGGCTTGTAACTGACATGGTGCAGCCAGCAGACCCTTATATGTAAAGGAATCTTGTTACATGGAGAGTTTTCAGAGGAAAATTAAGAATCAGGTTGATATGGACAAGGGGGCAATGGGGCAAGCTGTGAGAGATAGGAGAATAGTTGGTGCATTCTCTTGCAGACCCTGACCCACCACACGTGACAGAACTCCCTCCAGCACTGTGTCCCCGGTTAGCTCCTAGTATTTTGTGAAACAAATATCCAACTCACAGTGCAGCAGCAAAAACACCACAAAAAGTGGAAGAGGACCAAATGGCTTCACAGTCCACACGGGGAGACACTTAGTCCCCAGTGGCCTCAGTTTACCTACAAAGAGAGGATTCAGCACTGCTTCATCTTGTTCATTGGAAAATAAGAAACCATGTCCTCCAGGTCACATAGATGCAGACCCAGCTTTGATGTTCTCACTACAGAGGAAGCCAAATCTCCTGAAAACAACATATATTTCAAGTGTGGAAGCTCAGAGGCAGTTTCTCAAAAAGTTTTTAGGCCAGCAGAGCTCCATGTTTGTGGAGTGTTTACCCTGTCCCTTAGTTTTGGAAACTCCTCTACCACCTCCAAGGTTGTGAACTCCTGAGCATTTTCCATTCCAGATATGTATTCACTGATTTTGTAACTCTTCTCCTCTAATTGTGTCTTACTTGGGGTGAAGGTAATGTCAAGGCATTGTTCTGGATGAGAGCGGGAGGATATTTGTGCAGCATATATTTACATACACATTCGATTCATTTTCCAATTTTTCATTCGAAATACTGAATCCCTGACACTAACCCATACCTAGTAGACTCAGACTATTCATCCTAATATAATGGAGAAAATTAACAGAACACATTAGAAATACAAGTACTTCAGAGGAGACATGTTGTATAGTTGGACTTGACATTTGCATTATATAAGGTAGGAGTTATAAATCTAGTCAAATTTATTTGAAATATTCTCCATGTGTTTTAAACTTAACAAATATGTGAATTCTTGTTACCTTTTTCTGTAGTCTCTTCACACACGTATATTTATATGCATATATAGAATCCTACCAGGTATCACACGTACATTTTTGTGAGGTGGCTGTCTTGGCAGATACAAATTGTGAGAAGAGTTCACTCCTCCTAAATGCTGTTGGAAATGAAAATTCAACTTATAGGAGAGCGTCCTAGTAGAAGAACATTATACATTAACTCATGTTCAGTAACATAAATATTTTTGCATTTGTGGATGATACATATTTACTGATGAATTTCGATTGGCATTTATATTGGTACTTTTTAATGTCTGTGAGTTGTGTGTGTGTGTGTGTGTGTGTGTGTGTATAGATATAGATATAGATATAGATATACTCTCCAAATTTTTCAAAATATGAAATATATGTGTCTAATATACACTCTCTAAATTCATTCATGTTCATGTATGTGGATTTATAATCCACTTTTCACAAGATGATAATCAGAAATATTCATCCACCTGAAATACATATTTGTTTCCTAGTACTGAAAACTAACTTCAGTGAATGGTGCATACAAATCCTAATTATTCTACAGTAACTGACCCAGTCTAACATCAATGCAAGTAGACTCCTATGGGACATGATCTGTAATTTGTCATTCATTTGTATTCGACACTGGTACATTATTGTTTCTTCAGTTTTTGCACATCACAGGATATACATTTCATCCACAAGTTCACAAATTAATAAGCATTTGTTTCAACTTTCACCACTTCTTGCTTCAGAACACATGTATTGTCAGGGTTTCTTGACTGGTCTTTTCGTGAGACTACTTTCCAAACACATTATTTTGAATTTCCATAATCATTTTGAAGCAAAACTCACACACTCTTCATGATAAACCAAAACACAAATACTTCCATTACATATATACCTGGTTGGAATGAATGATTGTATATCAATATACGATTTCCTTTAATTTTTCAGATATCAGTTCAATTCATTATTTAAAGTTCAAAATAGTTATATTTTTTATTCACTGTATGGTCTATTCATGCTTTTTCTCTATGTTCCTAGAAACAGGGTACACCTCTTTGTACCCCCGATTCTCATTTTACATCTTCAATATATTGCTCCCAGAAATGGTGAAAGAAATACTCATGTCACCTCATTATCACAGTAATATTCTGGACAAAAAATGGAAAGGTCACACTTATGATTGTACCAAAGCCTAAATGGAAAGTGAACATGGATTACTAAAAACATCCATGTCCAGGTTGCCTAATGCTGTCAATTGTCAATCCTATTGGTGACTACATATTTGTTTTTTTCCTAATTTATATATTCAAACTCAACTCTGTTGAAAATGTCTAATTCTATCACTCACTTTACACTTTGCCTGATTTCGTAATGTTTCTATTGATATCTGCTTTTCTACATATTTTCCCCAGTTCAACATAGTGACTGACTCTTCACATGTGCTGACATTTACATTCACTCAACAACCGAAAATCTATTGCTAAAGAACTTTTGGTCCAAATCCTATACTCACTCTTCTTCCTAAACCTACAGACTATCTTCCTAATTCTACTGAATATCCCTTTTTGACTGGATGTTCTCTTCTAAATTCAATCATCCAATGTACAAGGTCCTATGCCATTGTATATCGAATTATCTGAGGCACCTTTGCAGAACATCATTCAAAGCTAAGTATCCCAATCAAGGGCAAAACCCTCCTGGGCTTCAAATCATACCTAGATTTCTGTTTTCCTACTTATATTTCACCTCTATATTCTTGTAAATATTGCAGGTTCCCAATACCATTATTCATCACACAGAATCACTCGTAACCCAAATCAAACCTGTTTTTAACCCCAAGTATACACTGTTCCCTCAATCATTTTACAGAAGAGCAGGGACAGAGTGGTTCTTATAATACAGGAAAGTTGGGGACCTTCCACCTGATGAGAACCTCAAATGTCCATGCACAAATGATACCTGGAGAAGTTGTAGGCAGGTATGAAGCACCTGAGAGAGCAAAAGTCATCTTCCATGGCAAACAACCTGGTCAGGATGAAGGGATGTGTCTGAATCTGCCTCTCTCTCTTCTTATTGTACAGAAGATGGACCGAACCAGGGATGAGTGGAGAGCTGTTCCCGGGTGCCAATGGTGATATACATTCTACCTTATGAAAGTGTCACAGGAGTTAGGGGCAACCTCCATCTTATGTATCCCTTGGAAGCAACTGTTAGGACAAAGTGGTTGCCAAGGCAGTGACCTCATTCAGTTCCAAAGAATGTGACATACCTCATTTCCTTGGTGATGGAACTCTCTGAACTTGGTATCCAAGAAGCCAGGCACCCAGAGGCAGTCCCAGTCCCAGTCCCAGTGGGCTCACTTGTTTGGATTTACCAAGGACAGAGTCAGTTTTCTTGGTACCTAATGATGTGAGGATGGCCAAATGCCAGGAGAGCTCTGAAGATGGACCGTTCCTGAGAAAACAGGTAGTGGCTAACCACTTTTTCCTGAGATCTTCACAGAGTTGGTCAAGGAAACAAGATCTGAGAGAAGACAGGCCATTTCGGGGGAACATAGTAAGGCCCACCAGTCAGAGGACACTCCGGATAGTCACAGACGTACTTGGGGCAAGGAGGTGCCTTTGTGGGAGTGGGTGTGGGTTTGTTGTTTTGTCTCATGTTCTGAGAATAGATAGATAAGGCGGTTTGTTTGGTTTGGAGTGGACAGTTTCTAGTAAGTCATTTGACGCGGCGAGTGTTTCTGTTTCTGTGTATCCCACTGTGTCCGTTGTTGTAGACATTAGAAAAGAGAATGTATTAATGGATGTGTCCTGTCTAGTATAAATCTTCCCATGCCCAATATATGAATGGACTGCAGCTTGTCTTATCGATGTGCAACACCTGCTATCTTTCTAAGTTGTAGTTTTCTTCCTGAATTCTGGCCACTCTCCAGAATAGGCTCATGGATTTGTGTCCAAAATATGTACCACCTCCAAGCTCTGTGACATGGCCATGTACTGGATAGCTGAAGAGAATGGCGAGCATCTCAGAAAACTCAGATATCAGTGTGACCAGGAAAGTTTCAGTGCAGAAACCCTGCTTTGGGCCTTTTGCTTACTTATTGTTGTGTTGCACTGAATGTCAGGAAGGTCTTTGCCTCAGGCCACCCCTTTGTGAAGCCTGAAGAAAACAGTTTTCAAATGGAAATGAATGGGCCTCACCTGTGGCTCTTTGCTTAATTGCTTTGGAAAGGGATGTGTCTTTATCAGCCTCTTGGGCCTGTGTGTGGCTGTGACTTAGATTCTCAGCACCTGATGGATCTTAAGAATGATCCCATGTGAGCTTCCAAAACCAAAATGGCAAAAAATTTCATTCATTGTGGATGAAGTCTCTTGCCTTCCTCTGTTAGGTTCCTGCACTCCATCAAATGACAATAGGGATTCTTTGGGTCAAATGAGTTCTTCAAAGCCCTGCAGAGGTGCTTGTGTTTTCGCATGACTCTAAATCACCTAAAGAATCGATACCTAAAATCAGTAGGCCTCAAATTAGAGAAACACAGAAGTATTAACCGCAGGCTTATTTGTTCACTCCTGGTTCACAGAAACGGTGTCCAGGCTACCCTGACTTTAGACAAATGAGGTGCAAACGAGCTGATTTTGGACACTGTCTTGGGCTGCGCACCTCATGGAAACCTCCAACCAGAGGTTAAGATGATTGACTATATGAAATAAGATGAGGGCCATATGGGAGTGTTTTGGTTTTAATTTTGGTCATTTGTGTGGCATTGGAAAAAATGACTGGGTCCACGTGGGCTTGAACTCTGGTGTGATTCCCCTTAGAGACTGGGTTTTGGAACTGAACTCAGAGAAGCATTGCCATGAATTTTGTTGGGATTTTAAGAGGCCACGCATGAAAGTCGCTCTTGGAAACTGAGACCTAGGCCCCGGGTGGATTTCCACAGAGGCCTGGGAATCTCAGCAAGGATATCACATGATTTTATTCTTAAAGAAATGGCAGCCATAGTTGAGAGTCAAAACACACATGGACCTCACATTGTAGACCTCAATGGGCCTGGCCTAATGTGACCTTTTGTCCACTCTTTGGGAAGCCGTGCCTGTGAGAGTTCTCCAGAGATTTCATTGAAATGAGCTTCCTCACCATTTAATGTTTGCTGAATGAACTGAAACCCACAGTGCCTCCAACTTCATGGTTGAAAAATGGCTAGATAAATACCATGAAATTTTTGAAATTCCTATGACCAGGTGGCACTGGAGAAACATTGGATGTCCTGTTGCTGATCATGAGTATACCAGACAGTGCCTTGATTTACTGAGTTTCATGAAAATGGTGTAGAACAGAGATGCCAGAAATTTGGAGCCTGCTGAGTAGTGGGTCTAGAGCAGTGGTGGGGAGGTGTTTGATAAAACATCCGTGGTAGGGCCATGTGGATCTACCATTGGATTCCAAATGGCTTGTAACTGACATGGTGCAGCCAACAGACCCTTATATGTAAAGGCATCTTGTTATATGGAGAGTTTTCAGAGGAAAATTAAGAATCAGGTTGATATGGACAAGGGGGCAATGGGGCAAGCTGTGAGAGATAGGAGCCTAGTTGGTGCATACTCTTGCAGACCCTGACCCACCACACGTGACAGAACTCCCTCCAGCACTGTGTCCCAGTTTAGCTCCTAGTATTTCGTGAAAAAATACCAAACTCACAGTGCAGCAGCAAAAACACCACAAAAAGTGGAAGAGGACCAAATGGCTTCACAGTCCACACGGGGAGACACTTAGTCCCCAGTGGCCTCAGTTTACCTACAAAGAGAGGATTCAGCACTGCTTCATCTTGTTCATTGGAAAATAAGAAACCATGTCCTCCAGGTCACATAGATGCAGACCCAGCTTTGATGTTCTCACTACAGAGGAAGCCAAATCTCCTGAAAACAACATATATTTCAAGTGTGGAAGCTCAGAGGCAGTTTCTCAAAAAGTTTTTAGGCCAGCAGAGCTCCATGTTTGTGGAGGGTTTACCCTGTCCCTTAGTTTTGGAAACTCCTCTACCACCTCCAAGGTTGTGAACTCCTGAGCATTTTCCATTCCAGATATGTATTCACTGATTTTGTAACTCTTCTCCTCTAATTGTGTCTTACTTGGGGTGAAGGTAATGTCAAGGCATTGTTCTGGATGAGAGCGGGAGGATATTTGTGCAGCATATATTTACATACACATTGGATTCATTTTCCAATTTTCCATTCGAAATACTGAATCCCTGACACTAACCCATACCTAGTAGACTCAGACTATTCATCCTAATATAATGGATAAAATTAACCCAACACATTAGAAATACAAGTACTTCAGTGGAGACATGTTGTATAGTTGGACTTGACATTTGCATTATATAAGGTAGGAGTTATAAATCTAGTCAAATTTATTTGAAATATTCTCCATGTGTTTTAAACTTAACAAATATGTGAATTTTTGTTTCCTTTTTCTGTAGTCTATTCACACATGTATATTTATATGCATATATAGAATCCTACCAGGTATCACACGTACATTTTTGTGAGGTGGCTGTCTTGGCAGATACAAATTGTGAGAAGAGTTCACTCCTCCTAAATGCTGTTGGAAATGAAAATTCAACTTATAGGAGAGCGTCCTAGTAGAACAACATTATACATTCACTCATGTTCAGTAAAATAAATATTTTTGCATTTGTGGATGATACATATTTACTGATGAATTTCGATTGGCATTTATATTGGTACTTTTTAATGTCTGTGAGTGTTGTGTGTGTGTGTGTGTATATACAGATATAGATATAGATATACTCTGCAATTTTTTCAAAATATGAAATATATGTGTCTAATATACACTCTCTAAATTCATTCATGTTCATGTATGTGGATTTATAATCCACTTTTCACAAGATTATAATCAGAAATATTCATCCACCTGAAATACATATTTGTTTACTAGTACTGAAAACTAACTTCAGTGAATGGTGCATACAAATCCTAATTATTCTACAGTAACTGACCCAGTCTAACATCAATGCAAGTAGACTCCTATGGGACATGATATGTAATTTGTCATTCATTTGTATTCAACACTGGTACATTATTGTTTCTTCAGTTTTTGCACATCACAGGATATACATTTCATCCACAAGTTCACAAATTAATAAGCATTTGTTTTAACTTTAACCACTTCTTGCTTCAGAACACATGTATTGTCACGGTATTCTTGACTGGTCTTTTCATGAGACTTCTTTCCAAACACATTATTTTGAATTTCCATAATCATTTTGAAGCAAAACTCACACACTCTTTATGATAAACCTAAACACAAATATTTCCATTACATATATACCTGGTTGGAATGAATGATTGTATATCAATATACGATTTCCTTTAATTTTTCAGATATCAGTTCAATTCATTATTTAAAGTTCAAAAAAGTTATATTATTTATTCACAGTATGGTCTATTCATGCTTTTTCTCTATGTTCCTAGAAACAGGGTACACCTCTTTGTACCCCCGATTCTCATTTTACATCTTCAATATATTGCTCCCAGAAATGGTGAAAGAAATACTCATGTCACCTCATTATCACAGTAATATTCTGGACAAAAAATGGAAAGGTCACACTTATGATTGTACCAAAGCCTAAATGGAAAGTGAACATGGATTTCTAAAAACATCCATGTCCAGGTTGCCTAATGCTGTCAATTGTCAATCCTATTGGTGACTACATATTTGTTTTTTTCCTAATTTATATATTCAAACTCAACCCTGTTGAAAATGTCTAATTCTATCACTCACTTTATACTTTGCCTGATTTCGTAATGTTTCTATTGATATCTGCTTTTCTACATATTTTCCCCAGTTCAACATAGTGACTGACTCTTCATATGTGCTGACATTTACATTCACTCAACAACCGATAGTCTATTGCTAAAGAACTTTTGGTCCAAATCCTATACTCACTCTTCTTCCTAAACCTACCGACTATCTTCCTAATCCTACTGAATATCCCTTTTTGACTGGATGTTCTCTTCTAAATTCAATCATCCAAAGTACAAGGTCCTATGCCATTGTATATGGAATTATCTGAGGCATCTTTGCAGAACATCATTCAAAGCTAAGTATCCCAATCAAGGGCAAAACCCTTCTGGGCTTCAAATCATACCTTGATTTCTGTTTTCCTACTTATATTTCACCTCTATATTCTTGTAAATATTGCAGGTTCCCAATACCATTATTCATCACACAGAATCACTCGTAATCCAAATCAAACCTGTTTTTAACCCCAAGTATACACTGTTCCCTCAATCATTTTACAGAAGAGCAGAGACAGAGTGGTTCTTACAATACAGGAAAGTTGGGGACCTTCCACCTGATGAGAACCTCAAATGTCCATGCACAAATGGTACCTGGAGAAGTTGTAGGCAGGTACGAAGCACCTGAGAGAGCAAAAGTCATCTTCCATGGCGAACAACCTGGTCAGGATGAAGGGATGTGTCTGAATCTGCCTCTCTCTCTTCTTATTGTACAGAAGATGGACCAAACCAGGGCTGAGTGGAGAGCTGTTCCCGGGTGCCAATGGTGATATACATTCTACCTTATGAAAGTGTCACAGGAAGTTCTGGCAACCTCCATCTTATGTTACCCTTGGAAGCAACTGTTAGGACAAAGTGGTTGCCAAGGCAGTGACCTCATTCAGTTCCAAAGAATGTGAAATACCTCATTTCCTTGGTGATGGAACTCTCTGAACTTGGTATCCAAGAAGCCAGACACCCAGAGGCAGTCCCAGTCCCAGTCCCAGTGGGCTCACTTGTTTGGATTTACCAAGGACAGAGTCAGTTTTCTTGGTACCTAATGATGTGAGGATGGCCAAATGCCAGGAGAGCTCTGAAGATGGACCTTTCCTGAGAAAACAGGTAGTGGCTAACCACTTTTTCCTGACATCTTCACAGAGTTGGTCAAGGAATCAAGATCTGAGAGAAGACAGGCCATTTCGGGGGAACATAGTATGGCCCACCAGTCAGAGGACACTCCGGATAGTCACAGACGTACTTGGGGGAAGGAGGTGCCTTTGTGGGAGTGGGTGTGGGTTTGTTGTTTTGTCTCATGTTCTGAGAATAGATAGAAAAGGCGGTTTGTTTGGTTTGGAGTGGACAGTTTCTAGTAAGTCATTTGACATGGCGAGTGTTTCTCTTTCTGTGTATCCCACTGTGTCCGTTGTTGTAGACATTAGAAAAGAGAATGCATTAATGGATGTGTCCTGTCTAGTATAAATCTTCCCATAATTCATCCTGCCCAATATATGAATGGACTGCAGCTTGTCTTATCAATGTGCAACACCTGCTATCTCCCTAAGTTGTTGTTTTCTTCCTGAATTCTGGCCACTCTCCAGAATAGGCTCATGGATTTGTGTCCAAAATATGTACCACCTCCAAGCTCTGTGACATGGCCATGTACTGGATAGCTGAAGAGAATAGCGAGCATCTCAAAAAACTCAGATATCAGTGTGACCAGGAAAGTCTCAGTGCAGAAACCCTGCTTTGGGCCTTTTGCTTCCTTATTGTTGTGTTGCACTGAATGTCAGGAAGGTCTTTGCCTCAGGCCACCCCTTTGTGAAGCCTGAAGAAAACAGTTTTCAAATGGAAATGAATGGGCCTCACCTGTGGCTCTTTATCAGCCTCTTGGACCTGTGTGTGGCTGTGACTTAGATTCTCAGCACCTGATGGATCTTAAGAATTATCCCACGTGAGCTTCCAAAACCAAAATGGCAAAAAATATCATTCATTGTGGATGAAGTCTCTTGCCTTCCTCTGTTAGGTTCCTGCAATCTATCAAATGACAATAGGGATTCTTTGGGTCAAATGAGTTCTTCAAAGCCCTGCAGAGGTGCTTGTGTTTTCGCATGACTCTAAATCACCTAAAGAATCGATACCTAAAATCAGTAGGCCTCAAATTGGAGAAACAAAGAAGTATTAACGGCAGGCTTATTTGTTCGCTCCTGTTTCAGAGAAACGGTGTCCAGGCTACCCTGACTTTAGGCAAATGAGGGGCAAACGAGCTGATTTTGGACACTGTCTTGGGCTGCGCCCCTCATGGAAACCTCCAGCCAGAGGTTAAGATGATTGACTATATGGAATAAGATGAAGGCCATGTGGGAGTGTTTTGGTTTTAATTTTGGTCATTTGTGTGGCATTGGAAAAAATGACTGGGTCCATGTGAGCTTGAACTCTGGTGTGATTCCCCTTAGAGACTGGGTTTTGGAACTGAACTCAGAGAAGCATTGCCATGAATTTTGTTGGGATTTTAAGAGGCCACGCATGAAAGTCGCTCTTGGAAACTGAGACCTAGGCCCCGGGTGGATTTCCACAGAGGCCTGGGAATCTCAGAAAGGATATCACATGATTTTATTCTTAAAGAAATGGCAGCCATAGTTGAGAGTCAAAACACACATGGACCTCACATTGTAGACCTCAATGGGCCTGGCCTAATGTGACCTTTTGTCCACTCTTTGGGAAGCCGTGCCTGTGAGAGTTCTCCAGAGATTTCATTGAAATGAGCTTCCTCACCATTTAATGTTTGCTGAATGAACTGAAACCCACAGTGCCTCCAACTTCATGGTTGAAAAATGGCTAGATAAATACCATGAAATTTTTGAAATTCCTATGACCAGGTGGCACTGGAGAAACATTGGATGTCCTGTTGCTGATCATGAGTATACCAGACAGTGCCTTGATTTACTGAGTTTCATGAAAATGGTGTAGAACAGAGATGCCAGAAATTTGGAGCCTGCTGAGTAGTGGGTCTAGAGCAGTGGTGGGGAGGTGTTTGATAAAACATCCGTGGTAGGGCCATGTGGATCTACCATTGGATTCCAAATGGCTTGTAACTGACATGGTGCAGCCAACAGACCCTTATATGTAAAGGCGTCTTGTTATATGGAGAGTTTTCAGAGGAAAATTAAGAATCAGGTTGATATGGACAAGGGGGCAATGGGGCAAGGTGTGAGAGATAGGAGCCTAGTTGGTGCATTCTCTTGCAGACCCTGACCCACCACACGTGACAGAACTCCCTCCAGCACTGTGTCCCAGTTTAGCTCCTAGTATTTCGTGAAACAAATACCAAACTCACAGTGCAGCAGCAAAAACACCACAAAAAGTGGAAGAGGACCAAATGGCTTCACAGTCCACACGGGGAGACACTTAGTCCCCAGTGGCCTCAGTTTACCTACAAAGAGAGGATTCAGCACTGCTTCATCTTGTTCATTGGAAAATAAGAAACCATGTCCTCCAGGTCACATAGATGCAGACCCAGCTTTGATGGTCTCACTACAGAGGAAGCCAAATCTCCAGAAAACTACATATATTTCAAGTGTGGAAGCTCAGAGGCAGTTTCTCAAAAAGTTTTTAGGCCAGCAGATCTCCATGTTTGTGGAGTGTTTACCCTGTCCCTTAGTTTTGGAAACTCCTCTACCACCTCCAAGGTTGTGAACTCCTGAGCATTTTCCATTCCAGATATGTATTCACTGATTTTGTAACTCTTCTCCTCTAATTGTGTCTTACTTGGGGTGAAGGTAATGTCAAGACATTGTTCTGGATGAGAGCGGGAGGATATTTGTGCAGCATATATTTACATACACATTGGATTCATTTTCCAATTTTCCATTCGAAATACTGAATCCCTGACACTAACCCATACCTAGTAGACTCAGACTATTCATCCTAATATAATGGAGAAAATTAACCCAACACAGTAGAAATACAAGTACTTCAGAGGAGACATGTTGTATAGTTGGACTTGACATTTGCATTATATAAGGTAGGAGTTATAAATCTAGTCAAATTTATTTGAAATATTCTCCATGTGTTTTAAACTTAACAAATATGAGAATTCTTGTTTCCTTTTTCTGTAGTCTATTCACACATGTATATTTATATGCATATATAGAATCCTACCAGGTATCACACGTACATTTTTGTGAGGTGGCTGTCTTGGCAGATACAAATTGTGAGAAGAGTTCACTCCTCCTAAATGCTGTTGGAAATGAAAATTCAACTTATAGGAGAGCGTCCTAGTAGAACAACATTATACATTAACTCATGTTCAGTAAAATAAATATTTTTGCATTTGTGGATGATACATATTTACTGATGAATTTCGATTGGCATTTATATTGGTAATTTTTAATGTCTGTGAGTTATGTGTGTGTGTGTGTGTGTGTGTGTGTGTGTGTGTGTGTGTATAGGTATAGATATAGATATAGATACACTCTCCAAATTTTTCAAAAAATGAAATATATGTGTCTAATATACACTCTCTAAATTCATTCATGTTCATGTATGTGGATTTATAATCCACTTTTCACAAGATTATAATCAGAAATATTCATCCACCTGAAATACATATTTGTTTCATAGTACTGAAAACTAACTTCAGTCAATGGTGCATACAAATCCTAGTTATTCTACAGTAACTGACCCAGTCTAACATCAATGCAAGTAGACTCCTATGGGACATGATATGTAATTTGTCATTCATTTGTATTCGACACTGGTACATTATTGTTTCTTCAGTTTTTGCACATCACAGGATATACATTTCATCCACAAGTTCACAAATTAATATGCATTTGTTTCAATTTTCACCACTTCTTGCTTCAGAACACATGTATTGTCAGGGTATTCTTGACTGGTCTTTTCCAAACACATTATTTTGAATTTCCATATTCATTTTGAAGCAAAACTCACACACTCTTTATGATAAACCTAAACACAAATATTTCCATTACATATATACCTGGTTGGAATGAATGATTGTATATCAATATACGATTTCCTTTAATTTTTCAGATATCAGTTCAATTCATTATTTAAAGTTCAAAAAAGTTATATTATTTATTCACAGTATGGTCTATTCATGCTTTTTCTCTATGTTCCTAGAAACAGGGTACACCTCTTTGTACCCCCGATTCTCATTTTACATCTTCAATATATTGCTCCCAGAAATGGTGAAAGAAATACTCATGTCACCTCATTATCACAGTAATATTCTGGACAAAAAATGGAAAGGTCACACTTACGATTGTACCAAAGCCTAAATGGAAAGTGAACATGGATTTCTAAAAACATCCATGTCCAGGTTGCCTAATGCTGTCAATTGTCAATCCTATTGGTGACTACATATTTGTTTTTTTCCTAATTTATATATTCAAACTCAACCCTGTTGAAAATGTCTAATTCTATCACTCACTTTATACTTTGCCTGATTTCGTAATGTTTCTATTGATATCTGCTTTTCTACATATTTTCCCCAGTTCAACATAGTGACTGACTCTTCATATGTGCTGACATTTACATTCACTCAACAACCGAAAGTCTATTGCTAAAGAACTTTTGGTCCAAATCCTATACTCACTCTTCTTCCTAAACCTACCGACTATCTTCCTAATCCTACTGAATATCCTTTTTTGACTGGATGTTCTCTTCTAAATTCAATCATCCAATGTACAAGGTCCTATGCCATTGTATATGGAATTATCTGAGGCATCTTTGCAGAACATCATTCAAAGCTAAGTATCCCAATCAAGGGCAAAACCCTTCTGGGCTTCAAATCATACCTAGATTTCTGTTTTCCTACTTATATTTCACCTCTATATTCTTGTAAATATTGCAGGTTCCCAATACCATTATTCATCACACAGAATCACTCGTAATCCAAATCAAACCTGTTTTTAACCCCAAGTATACACTGTTCCCTCAATCATTTTACAGAAGAGCAGAGACAGAGTGGTTCTTACAATACAGGAAAGTTGGGGACCTTCCACCTGATGAAAACCTCAAATGTCCATGCACAAATGGTACCTGGAGAAGTTGTAGGCAGGTATGAAGCACCTGAGAGAGCAAAAGTCATCTTCCATGGCAAACAACCTGGTCAGGATGAAGGGATGTGTCTGAATCTGCCTCTCTCTCTTCTTATTGTACAGAAGATGGACCAAACCAGGGCTGAGTGGAGAGCTGTTTCCGGGTGCCAATGGTGATATATATTCTACCTTATGAAAGTGTCACAGGAAGTTCTGGCAACCTCCATCTTATGTTACCCTTGGAAGCAACTGTTAGGACAAATTGGTTGCCAAGGCAGTGACCTCATTCAGTTCCAAAGAATGTGAAATACCTCATTTCCTTGGTGATGGAACTCTCTGAACTTGGTATCCAAGAAGCCAGACACCCAGAGGCAGTCCCAGTCCCAGTCCCAGTGGGCTCACTTGTTTGGATTTACCAAGGACAGAGTCAGTTTTCTTGGTACCTAATGATGTGAGGATGGCCAAATGCCAGGAGAGCTCTGAAGATGGACCTTTCCTGAGAAAACAGGTAGTGGCTAACCACTTTTTCCTGACATCTTCACAGAGTTGGTCAAGGAATCAAGATCTGAGAGAAGACAGGCCATTTCGGGGGAACATAGTATGGCCCACCAGTCAGAGGACACTCCGGATAGTCACAGACGTACTTGGGGGAAGGAGGTGCCTTTGTGGGAGTGGGTGTGGGTTTGTTGTTTTGTCTCATGTTCTGAGAATAGATAGAAAAGGCGGTTTGTTTGGTTTGGAGTGGACAGTTTCTAGTAAGTCATTTGACATGGCGAGTGTTTCTCTTTCTGTGTATCCCCTGTGTCCGTTGTTGTAGACATTAGAAAAGAGAATGCATTAATGGATGTGTCCTGTCTAGTATAAATCTTCCCATAATTCATCCTGCCCAATATATGAATGGACTGCAGCTTGTCTTATCAATGTGCAACACCTGCTATCTTCCTAAGTTGTTGTTTTCTTCCTGAATTCTGGCCACTCTCCAGAATAGGCTCATGGATTTGTGTCCAAAATATGTACCACCTCCAAGCTCTGTGACATGGCCATGTACTGGATAGCTGAAGAGAATGGCGAGCATCTCAAAAAACTCAGATATCAGTGTGACCAGGAAAGTCTCAGTGCAGAAACCCTGCTTTGGGCCTTTTGCTTACTTATTGTTGTGTTGCACTGAATGTCAGGAAGGTCTTTGCCTCAGGCCACCCCTTTGTGAAGCCTGAAGAAAACAGTTTTCAAATGGAAATGAATGGGCCTCACCTGTGGCTCTTCATCAGCCTCTTGGACCTGTGTGTGGCTGTGACTTAGATTCTCAGCACCTGATGGATCTTAAGAATAATCCCACGTGAGCTTCCAAAACCAAAATGGCAAAAAATATCATTCATTGTGGATGAAGCCTCTTGCCTTCCTCTGTTAGGTTCCTGCACTCCATCAAATGACAATAGGGATTCTTTGTGTCAAATGAGTTCTTCAAAGCCCTGCAGAGGTGCTTGTGTTTTCGCATGACTCTAAATCACCTAAAGAATCGATACCTAAAATCAGTAATCCTCAAATTGGAGAAACAAAGAAGTATTAACGGCAGGCTTATTTGTTCGCTCCTGTTTCAGAGAAACGGTGTCCAGGCTACCCTGACTTTAGGCAAATGAGGGGCAAACGAGCTGATTTTGGACACTCTCTTGTGCTGCGCCCCTCATGGAAACCTCCAGCCAGAGGTTAAGATGATTGACTATATGGAATAAGATGAAGGCCATGTGGGAGTGTTTGGTTTTAATTTTGGTCATTTGTGTTGCATTGGAAAAAATGACTGGGTCCACGTGAGCTTGGACTCTGGTGTGATTCCCCTTAGAGACTGGGTTTTGGAACTGAACTCAGAGAAGCATTGCCATGAATTTTGTTGGGATTTTAAGAGGCCACGCATGAAAGTCGCTCTTGGAAACTGAGACCTAGGCCCCGGGTGGATTTCCACAGAGGCCTGGGAATCTCAGCAAGGATATCACATGATTTTATACTTAAAGAAATGGCAGCCATAGTTGAGAGTCAAAACACACATGGACCTCACCTTGTAGACCTCAATGGGCCTGGCCTAATGTGACCTTTTGTCCACTCTTTGGGAAGCCGTGCCTGTGAGAGTTCTCCAGAAATTTCATTGAAATGAGCTTCCTCACCATTTAATGTTTGCTGAATGAACTGAAACCCACAGTGCCTCCAACTTCATGCTTGAAAAATGGCTAGATAAATACCATGAAATTTTTGAAATTCCTATGACCAGGTGGCACTGGAGAAACATTGGATGTCCTGTTGCTGATCATGAGTATACCAGACAGTGCCTTGATTTACTGAGTTTCATGAAAATGGTGTAGAACAGAGATGCCAGAAATTTGGAGCCTGCTGAGTAGTGGGTCTAGAGCAGTGGTGGGGAGGTGTTTGATAAAACATCCGTGGTAGGGCCATGTGGATCTACCATTGGATTCCAAATGGCTTGTAACTGACATGGTGCAGCCAACAGACCCTTATATGTAAAGGCATCTTGTTATATGGAGAGTTTTCAGAGGAAAATTAAGAATCAGGTTGATATGGACAAGGGGGCAATGGGGCAAGGTGTGAGAGATAGGAGCCTAGTTGGTGCATTCTCTTGCAGACCCTGACCCACCACACGTGACAGAACTCCCTCCAGCACTGTGTCCCAGTTTAGCTCCTAGTATTTCGTGAAACAAATACCAAACTCACAGTGCAGCAGCAAAAACACCACAAAAAGTGGAAGAGGACCAAATGGCTTCACAGTCCACACGGGGAGACACTTAGTCCCCAGTGGCCTCAGTTTACCTACAAAGAGAGGATTCAGCACTGCTTCATCTTGTTCATTGGAAAATAAGAAACCATGTCCTCCAGGTCACATAGACGCAGACCCAGCTTTGATGGTCTCACTACAGAGGAAGCCAAATCTCCAGAAAACTACATATATTTCAAGTGTGGAAGCTCAGAGGCAGTTTCTCAAAAAGTTTTTAGGCGAGCAGAGCTCCATGTTTGTGGAGTGTTTACCCTGTCCCTTAGTTTTGGAAACTCCTCTACCACCTCCAAGGTTGTGAACTCCTGAGCATTTTCCATTCCAGATATGTATTCACTGATTTTGTAACTCTTCTCCTCTAATTGTGTCTTACTTGGGGTGAAGGTAATGTCAAGGCATTGTTCTGGATGAGAGCGGGAAGATATTTGTGCAGCATATTTTTACATACATATTGGATTCATTTTCCAAATTTCCATTCGAAGTACTGAATCCCTGACACTAACCCATACCTAGTAGACTCAGACTATTCATCCTAATATAATGGAGAAAATTAGCCCAACACATTAGAAATACAAGTACTTCAGAGGAGACATGTTGTATAGTTGGACTTGACATTTGCATTATATAAGGTAGGAGTTATAAATCTAGTCAAATTTATTTGAAATATTCTCCGTGTGTTTTTAAGCTTAACAAATATGTGAATTCTTATTTCCCTTTTCTGTAGCCTATTCACACATGTATATTTATATGCATATATAGAATCCTACCAGGTATCACACGTACATTTTTGTGAGTTGGCTGTCTTGGCAGATACAAATTGTGAGAAGAGTTCACTCCTCCTAAATGCTGTTGGAAATGAAAATTCAACCTATAGGAGAGCGTCCTAGTAGAACAACATTATACACTAACTCATGTTCAGGAAATAAATATTTTTGCATTTGTGGATGATACATATTTACTGATGAATTTCGATTGGCATTTATATTGGTACTTTTTAATGTCTGTGAGTGTTGTGTGTGTGTGTGTGTATATACAGATATAGATATAGATATACTCTGCAAATTTTTCAAAATATGAAATATATGTGTCTAATATACACTCTAAATTCATTCATGTTCATGTATGTGGATTTATAATCCACTTTTCACAAGATTATAATCAGAAATATTCATCCACCTGAAATACATATTTGTTTCCTAGTACTGAAAACTAACTTCAGTGAATGGTGCATACAAATCCTAATTATTCTACAGTAACTGACCCAGTCTAACATCAATGCAAGTAGACTTCTATGGGACATGATATGTAATTTGTCATTCATTTGTATTCGACACTGGTGCATTATTGTTTCTTCAGTGTTTGCACATCACATAATATACATTTCATCCACAAGTTCACAAATTAATAAGCATTTGTTTCAACTTTAACCACTTCTTGCTTCAGAACACATGTATTGTCAGGGTATTCTTGACTGGTCTTTTCATGAGACTTCTTTCCAAACACATTATTTTGAATTTCCATAATCATTTTGAAGCAAAACTCACACACTCTTTATGATAAACCTAAACACAAATATTTCCATTACATATATACCTGGTTGGAATGAATGATTGTATATCAATATACGATTTCCTTTAATTTTTCAGATATCAGTTCAATTCATTATTTAAAGTTCAAAAAAGTTATATTATTTATTCACAGTATGGTCTATTCATGCTTTTTCTCTATGTTCCTAGAAACAGGGTACACCTCTTTGTACCCCCGATTCTCATTTTACATCTTCAATATATTGCTCCCAGAAATGGTGAAAGAAATACTCATGTCACCTCATTATCACAGTAATATTCTGGACAAAAAATGGAAAGGTCACACTTATGATTGTACCAAAGCCGAAATGGAAAGTGAACATGGATTTCTAAAAACATCCATGTCCAGGTTGCCTAATGCTGTCAATTGTCAATCCTATTGGTGACTACATATTTGTTTTTTTCCTAATTTATATATTCAAACTCAACCCTGTTGAAAATGTCTAATTCTATCACTCACTTTATACTTTGCCTGATTTCGTAATGTTTCTATTGATATCTGCTTTTCTACATATTTTCCCCAGTTCAACATAGTGACTGACTCTTCATATGTGCTGACATTTACATTCACTCAACAACCGAAAGTCTATTGCTAAAGAACTTTTGGTCCAAATCCTATACTCACTCTTCTTCCAAACCTACCGACTATCTTCCTAATCCTACTGAATATCCCTTTTTGACTGGATGTTCTCTTCTAAATTCAATCATCCAATGTACAAGGTCCTATGCCATTGTATATGGAATTATCTGAGGCATCTTTGCAGAACATCATTGAAAGCTAAGTATCCCAATCAAGCGCAAAACCCTTCTGGGCTTCAAATCATACCTAGATTTCTGTTTTCTTACTTATATTTCACCTCTATATTCTTGTAAATATTGCAGGTTCCCAATACCATTATTCATCACACAGAATCACTCGTAATCCAAATCAAACCTGTTTTTAACCCCACGTATACACTGTTCCCTCAATCATTTTACAGAAGAGCAGAGACAGAGTGGTTCTTACAATACAGGAAAGTTGGGGACCTTCCACCTGATGAGAACCTCAAATGTCCATGCACAAATGGTACCTGGAGAAGTTGTAGGCAGGTATGAAGCACCTGAGAGAGCAAAAGTCATCTTCCATGGCAAACAACCTGGTCAGGATGAAGGGATGTGTCTGAATCTGCCTCTCTCTCTTCTTATTGTACAGAAGATGGACCAAACCAGGGCTGAGTGGAGAGCTGTTCCCGGGTGCCAATGGTGATATACATTCTACCTTATGAAAGTGTCACAGAAGTTCTGGCAACCTCCATCTTATGTTACCCTTGGAAGCAACTGTTAGGACAAAGTGGTTGCCAAGGCAGTGAACTCATTCAGTTCCAAAGAATGTGAAATACCTCATTTCCTTGGTGATGGAACTCTCTGAACTTGGTATCCAAGAAGCCAGACACCCAGAGGCAGTCCCAGTCCCAGTCCCAGTGGGCTCACTTGTTTGGATTTACCAAGGACAGAGTCAGTTTTCTTGGTACCTAATGATGTGAGGATGGCCAAATGCCAGGAGAGCTCTGAAGATGGACCTTTCCTGAGAAAACAGGTAGTGGCTAACCACTTTTTCCTGACATCTTCACAGAGTTGGTCAAGGAATCAAGATCTGAGAGAAGACAGGCCATTTCGGGGGAACATAGTATGGCCCACCAGTCAGAGGACACTCCGGATAGTCACAGACGTACTTGGGGGAAGGAGGTGCCTTTGTGGGAGTGGGTGTGGGTTTGTTGTTTTGTCTCATGTTCTGAGAAAAGATAGAAAAGGCGGTTTGTTTGGTTTGGAGTGGACAGTTTCTAGTAAGTCATTTGACATGGCGAGTGTTTCTCTTTCTGTGTATCCCACTGTGTCCGTTGTTGTAGACATTAGAAAAGAGAATGCATTAATGGATGTGTCCTGTCTAGTATAAATCTTCCCATAATTCATCCTGCCCAATATATGAATGGACTGCAGCTTGTCTTATCAATGTGCAACACCTGCTATCTTCCTAAGTTGTTGTTTTCTTCCTGAATTCTGGCCACTCTCCAGAATAGGCTCATGGATTTGTGTCCAAAATATGTACCACCTCCAAGCTCTGTGACATGGCCATGTACTGGATAGCTGAAGAGAATAGCGAGCATCTCAAAAAACTCAGATATCAGTGTGACCAGGAAAGTCTCAGTGCAGAAACCCTGCTTTGGGCCTTTTGCTTCCTTATTGTTGTGTTGCACTGAATGTCAGGAAGGTCTTTGCCTCAGGCCACCCCTTTGTGAAGCCTGAAGAAAACAGTTTTCAAATGGAAATGAATGGGCCTCACCTGTGGCTCTTTATCAGCCTCTTGGACCTGTGTGTGGCTGTGACTTAGATTCTCAGCACCTGATGGATCTTAAGAATTATCCCACGTGAGCTTCCAAAACCAAAATGGCAAAAAATATCATTCATTGTGGATGAAGTCTCTTGCCTTCCTCTGTTAGGTTCCTGCAATCTATCAAATGACAATAGGGATTCTTTTGGTCAAATGAGTTCTTCAAAGCCCTGCAGAGGTGCTTGTGTTTTCGCATGACTCTAAATCACCTAAAGAATCAATACCTAAAATCAGTAGGCCTCAAATTGGAGAAACAAAGAAGTATTAACGGCAGGCTTATTTGTTCGCTCCTGTTTCAGAGAAACGGTGTCCAGGCTACCCTGACTTTAGGCAAATGAGGGGCAAACGAGCTGATTTTGGACACTGTCTTGGGCTGCGCCCCTCATGGAAACCTCCAGCCAGAGGTTAAGATGATTGACTATATGGAATAAGATGAAGGCCATGTGGGAGTGTTTTGGTTTTAATTTTGGTCATTTGTGTGGCATTGGAAAAAATGACTGGGTCCATGTGAGCTTGAACTCTGGTGTGATTCCCCTTAGAGACTGGGTTTTGGAACTGAACTCAGAGAAGCATTGCCATGAATTTTGTTGGGATTTTAAGAGGCCACGCATGAAAGTCGCTCTTGGAAACTGAGACCTAGGCCCCGGGTCGATTTCCACAGAGGCCTGGGAATCTCAGCAAGGATATCACATGATTTTATTCTTAAAGAAATGGCAGCCATAGTTGAGAGTCAAAACACACATGGACCTCACATTGTAGACCTCAATGGGCCTGGCCTAATGTGACCTTTTGTCCACTCTTTGGGAAGCCGTGCCTGTGAGAGTTCTCCAGAGATTTCATTGAAATGAGCTTCCTCACCATTTAATGTTGCTGAATGAACTGAAACCCACAGTGCCTCCAACTTCATGGTTGAAAAATGGCTAGATAAATACCATGAAATTTTTGAAATTCCTATGACCAGGTGGCACTGGAGAAACATTGGATGTCCTGTTGCTGATCATGAGTATACCAGACAGTGCCTTGATTTACTGAGTTTCATGAAAATGGTGTAGAACAGAGATGCCAGAAATTTGGAGCCTGCTGAGTAGTGGGTCTAGAGCAGTGGTGGGGAGGTGTTTGATAAAACATCCGTGGTAGGGCCATGTGGATCTACCATTGGATTCCAAATGGCTTGTAACTGACATGGTGCAGCCAACAGACCCTTATATGTAAAGGCGTCTTGTTATATGGAGAGTTTTCAGAGGAAAATTAAGAATCAGGTTGATATGGACAAGGGGGCAATGGGGCAAGGTGTGAGAGATAGGAGCCTAGTTGGTGCATTCTCTTGCAGACCCTGACCCACCACACGTGACAGAACTCCCTCCAGCACTGTGTCCCAGTTTAGCTCCTAGTATTTCGTGAAACAAATACCAAACTCACAGTGCAGCAGCAAAAACACCACAAAAAGTGGAAGAGGACCAAATGGCTTCACAGTCCACACGGGGAGACACTTAGTCTCCAGTGGCCTCAGTTTACCTACAAAGAGAGGATTCAGCACTGCTTCATCTTGTTCATTGGAAAATAAGAAACCATGTCCTCCAGGTCACATAGATGCAGACCCAGCTTTGATGGTCTCACTACAGAGGAAGCCAAATCTCCAGAAAACTACATATATTTCAAGTGTGGAAGCTCAGAGGCAGTTTCTCAAAAAGTTTTTAGGCCAGCAGATCTCCATGTTTGTGGAGTGTTTACCCTGTCCCTTAGTTTTGGAAACTCCTCTACCACCTCCAAGGTTGTGAACTCCTGAGCATTTTCCATTCCAGATATGTATTCACTGATTTTGTAACTCTTCTCCTCTAATTGTGTCTTACTTGGGGTGAAGGTAATGTCAAGACATTGTTCTGGATGAGAGCGGGAGGATATTTGTGCAGCATATATTTACATACACATTGGATTCATTTTCCAATTTTCCATTCGAAATACTGAATCCCTGACACTAACCCATACCTAGTAGACTCAGACTATTCATCCTAATATAATGGAGAAAATTAACCCAACACAGTAGAAATACAAGTACTTCAGAGGAGACATGTTGTATAGTTGGACTTGACATTTGCATTATATAAGGTAGGAGTTATAAATCTAGTCAAATTTATTTGAAATATTCTCCATGTGTTTTAAACTTAACAAATATGAGAATTCTTGTTTCCTTTTTCTGTAGTCTATTCACACATGTATATTTATATGCATATATAGAATCCTACCAGGTATCACACGTACATTTTTGTGAGGTGGCTGTCTTGGCAGATACAAATTGTGAGAAGAGTTCACTCCTCCTAAATGCTGTTGGAAATGAAAATTCAACTTATAAGAGAGCGTCATAGTAGAACAACATTATACATTAACTCATGTTCAGTAAAATAAATATTTTTGCATTTGTGGATGATACATATTTACTGATGAATTTCGATTGGCATTTATATTGGTAATTTTTAATGTCTGTGAGTTATGTGTGTGTGTGTGTGTGTGTGTGTGTGTGTGTGTGTGTATAGGTATAGATATAGATATAGATACACTCTCCAAATTTTTCAAAAAATGAAATATATGTGTCTAATATACACTCTCTAAATTCATTCATGTTCATGTATGTGGATTTATAATCCACATTTCACAAGATTATAATCAGAAATATTCATCCACCTGAAATACATATTTGTTTCATAGTACTGAAAACTAACTTCAGTGAATGGTGCATACAAATCCTAGTTATTCTACAGTAACTGACCCAGTCTAACATCAATGCAAGTAGACTCCTATGGGACATGATATGTAATTTGTCATTCATTTGTATTCGACACTGGTACATTATTGTTTCTTCAGTTTTTGCACATCACAGGATATACATTTCATCCACAAGTTCACAAATTAATATGCATTTGTTTCAATTTTCACCACTTCTTGCTTCAGAACACATGTATTGTCAGAGTATTCTTGACTGGTCTTTTCCAAACACATTATTTTGAATTTCCATAATCATTTTGAAGCAAAACTCACACACTCTTTATGATAAACCTAAACACAAATATTTCCATTACATATATACCTGGTTGGAATGAATGATTGTATATCAATATACGATTTCCTTTAATTTTTCAGATATCAGTTCAATTCATTATTTAAAGTTCAAAAAAGTTATATTATTTATTCACAGTATGGTCTATTCATGCTTTTTCTCTATGTTCCTAGAAACAGGGTACACCTCTTTGTACCCCCGATTCTCATTTTACATCTTCAATATATTGCTCCCAGAAATGGTGAAAGAAATACTCATGTCACCTCTTTATCACAGTAATATTCTGGACAAAAAATGGAAAGGTCACACTTATGATTGTACCAAAGCCTAAATGGAAAGTGAACATGGATTTCTAAAAACATCCATGTCCAGGTTGCCTAATGCTGTCAATTGTCAATCCTATTGGTGACTACATATTTGTTTTTTTCCTAATTTATATATTCAAACTCAACCCTGTTGAAAATGTCTAATTCTATCACTCACTTTATACTTTGCCTGATTTCGTAATGTTTCTATTGATATCTGCTTTTCTACATATTTTCCCCAGTTCAACATAGTGACTGACTCTTCATATGTGCTGACATTTACATTCACTCAACAACCGAAAATCTATTGCTAAAGAACTTTTGGTCCAAATCCTATACTCACTCTTCTTCCTAAACCTACAGACTATCTTCCTAATCCTACTGAATATCCCTTTTTGACTGGATGTTCTCTTCTAAATTCAATCATCCAAAGTACAAGGTCCTATGCCATTGTATATGGAATTATCTGAGGCATCTTTGCAGAACATCATTCAAAGCTAAGTATCCCAATCAAGGGCAAAACCCTTCTGGGCTTCAAATCATACCTTGATTTCTGTTTTCCTACTTATATTTCACCTCTATATTCTTGTAAATATTGCAGGTTCCCAATACCATTATTCATCACACAGAATCACTCGTAATCCAAATCAAACCTGTTTTTAACCCCAAGTATACACTGTTCCCTCAATCATTTTACAGAAGAGCAGAGACAGAGTGGTTCTTACAATACAGGAAAGTTGGGGACCTTCCACCTGATGAGAACCTCAAATGTCCATGCACAAATGGTACCTGGAGAAGTTGTAGGCAGGTACGAAGCACCTGAGAGAGCAAAAGTCATCTTCCATGGCAAACAACCTGGTCAGGATGAAGGGATGTGTCTGAATCTGCCTCTCTCTCTTCTTATTGTACAGAAGATGGACCAAACCAGGGCTGAGTGGAGAGCTGTTCCCGGGTGCCAATGGTGATATACATTCTACCTTATGAAAGTGTCACAGGAAGTTCTGGCAACCTCCATCTTATGTTACCCTTGGAAGCAACTGTTAGGACAAAGTGGTTGCCAAGGCAGTGAACTCATTCAGTTCCAAAGAATGTGAAATACCTCATTTCCTTGGTGATGGAACTCTCTGAACTTGGTATCCAAGAAGCCAGACACCCAGAGGCAGTCCCAGTCCCAGTCCCAGTGGGCTCACTTGTTTGGATTTACCAAGGACAGAGTCAGTTTTCTTGGTACCTAATGATGTGAGGATGGCCAAATGCCAGGAGAGCTCTGAAGATGGACCTTTCCTGAGAAAACAGGTAGTGGCTAACCACTTTTTCCTGACATCTTCACAGAGTTGGTCAAGGAATCAAGATCTGAGAGAAGACAGGCCATTTCGGGGGAACATAGAATGGCCCACCAGTCAGAGGACACTCCGGATAGTCACAGACGTACTTGGGGGAAGGAGGTGCCTTTGTGGGAGTGGGTGTGGGTTTGTTGTTTTGTCTCATGTTCTGAGAATAGATAGAAATGGCGGTTTGTTTGGTTTGGAGTGGACAGTTTCTAGTAAGTCATTTGACATGGCGAGTGTTTCTCTTTCTGTGTATCCCACTGTGTCCGTTGTTGTAGACATTAGAAAAGAGAATGCATTAATGGATGTGTCCTGTCTAGTATAAATCTTCCCATAATTCATCCTGCCCAATATATGAATGGACTGCAGCTTGTCTTATCAATGTGCAACACCTGCTATCTTTCTAAGTTGTTGTTTTCTTCCTGAATTCTGGCCACTCTCCAGAATAGGCTCATGGATTTGTGTACAAAATATGTACCACCTCCAAGCTCTGTGACATGGCCATGTACTGGATAGCTGAAGAGAATGGCGAGCATCTCAAAAAACTCAGATATCAGTGTGACCAGGAAAGTCTCAGTTCAGAAACCCTGCTTTGGGCATTTTGCTTACTTATTGTTGTGTTGCACTGAATGTCAGGAAGGTCTTTGCCTCAGGCCACCCCTTTGTGAAGCCTGAAGAAAACAGTTTTCAAATTGAAATGAATGGGCCTCACCTGTGGCTCTTTATCAGCCTCTTGGACCGTGTGTGGCTGTGACTTAGATTCTCAGCACCTGATGGATCTTAAGAATGATCCCACGTGAGCTTCCAAAACCGAAATGGCAAAAAATATCATTCATTGTGGATGAAGTCTCTTGCCTTCCTCTGTTAGGTTCCTGCACTCCATCAAATGACAATAGGGATTATTTGGGTCAAATGAGTTCTTCAAAGCCCTGCAGAGGTGCTTGTGTTTTCGCATGACTCTAAATCACCTAAAGAATCGATACCTAAAATCAGTAGGCCTCAAATTGGAGAAACAAAGAAGTATTAACTGCAGGCTTATTGTTCGCTCCTGTTTCAGAGAAACGGTGTCCAGGCTACCCTGACTTTAGGCAAATGAGGGGCAAACGAGCTGATTTTGGACACTGTCTTGGGCTGCGCCCCTCATGGAAACCTCAAGCCAGAGGTTAAGATGATTGACTATATGGAATAAGATGAAGGCCATGTGGGAGTGTTTTGGTTTTAATTTTGGTCATTTGTGTTGCATTGGAAAAAATGACTGGGTCCACGTGAGCTTGAACTCTGGTGTGATTCCCCTTAGAGACTGGGTTTTGGATCTGAACTCAGAGAAGCATTGCCATGAATTTTGTTGGGATTTTAAGAGGCCACGCATGAAAGTCGCTCTTGGAAACTGAGACCTAGGCCCCGGGTGGATTTCCACAGAGGCCTGGGAATCTCAGCAAGGATATCACATGATTTTATTCTTAAAGAAATGGCAGCCATAGTTGAGAGTCAAAACACACATGGACCTCACATTGTAGACCTCAATGGGCCTGGCCTAATGTGACCTTTTGTCCACTCTTTGGGAAGCCGTGCCTGTGAGAGTTCTCCAGAGATTTCATTGAAATGAGCTTCCTCACCATTTAATGTTTGCTGAATGAACTGAAACCCACAGTGCCTCCAACTTTATGATTGAAAAATGGTTAGATAAATACCATGAAATTTTTGAAATTCCTATGACCAGGTGGCACTGGAGAAACATTGGATGTCCTGTTGCTGATCATGAGTATACCAGACAGTGCCTTGATTTACTGAGTTTCATGAAAATGGTGTAGAACAGAGATGCCAGAAATTTGGAGCCTGCTGAGTAGTGGGTCTAGAGCAGTGGTGGGGAGGTGTTTGATAAAACATCCGTGGTAGGGCCATGTGGATCTACCATTGGATTCCAAATGGCTTGTAACTGACATGGTGCAGCCAACAGACCCTTATATGTAAAGGCATCTTGTTATATGGAGAGTTTTCAGAGGAAAATTAAGAATCATGTTGATATGGACAAGGGGGCAATGGGGCAAGCTGTGAGAGATTGGAGCATAGTTGGTGCATTCTCTTGCAGACCCTGACCCACCACACGTGACAGAACTCCCTCCAGCACTGTGTCCCAGATTAGCTCCTAGTATTTCGTGAAACAAATACCAAACTCACAGTGCAGCAGCAAAAACACCACAAAAAGTGGAAGAGGACCAAATGGCTTCACAGTCCACACGGGAAGACACTTAGTCCCCAGTGGCCTCAGTTTACCTACAAAGAGAGGATTCAGCACTGCTTCATCTTGTTCATTGGAAAATAAGAAACCATGTCCTCCAGGTCACATAGATGCAGACCCAGCTTTGATGGTCTCACTACAGAGGAAGCCAAATCTCCAGAAAACTACATATATTTCAAGTGTGGAAGCTCAGAGGCACTTTCTCAAAAAGTTTTTAGGCCAGCAGAGCTCCATGTTTGTGGAGTGTTTACCCTGTCCCTTAGTTTTGGAAACTCCTCTACCACCTCCAAGGTTGTGAACTCCTGAGCATTTTCCATTCCAGATATGTATTCACTGATTTTGTAACTCTTCTCCTCTAATTGTGTCTTACTTGGGGTGAAGGTAATGTCAAGGCATTGTTCTGGATGAGAGCGGGAGGATATTTGTGCAGCATATATTTACATACACATTGGATTCATTTTCCAATTTTCCATTCGAAATACTGAATCCCTGACACTAACCCATACCTAGTAGACTCAGACTATTCATCCTAATATAATGGAGAAAATTAACCCAAAACAGTAGAAATACAAGTACTTCAGGGGAGACATGTTGTATAGTTGGACTTGACATTTGCATTATATAAGGTAGGAGTTATAAATCTAGTCAAATTTATTTGAAATATTCTCCATGTGTTTTAAACTTAACAAATATGTGAATTCTTGTTTCCTTTTTCTGTAGTCTATTCACACATGTATATTTATATGCATATATAGATTCCGACCAGGTATCACACGTACATTTTTGTGAGGTGGCTGTCTTGGCAGATACAAATTGTGAGAAGAGTTCACTCCTCCTAAATGCTGTTGGAAATGAAAATTCAACTTATAGGAGAGCGTCCTAGTAGAACAACATTATACATTAACTCATGTTCAGTAAAATAAATATTTTTGCATTTGTGGATGACACATATTTACTGATGAATTTCGATTGGCATTTATATTGGTAATTTTTAATGTCTGTGAGTTGTGTGTGTGTGTGTGTGTGTGTCTGTGTGTGTGTGTGTGTATAGGTATAGATATAGATATAGATATACTCTCCAAATTTTTCAAAATATGAAATATATGTGTCTAATATACACTCTCTAAATTCATTCATGTTCATGTATGTGGATTTATAATCCACTTTTCACAAGATTATAATCAGAAATATTCATCCACCTGAAATACATATTTGTTTCCTAGTACTGAAAACTAACTTCAGTGATTGGTGCATACAAATCCTAATTATTCTACAGTAACTGACCCAGTCTAACATCAATGCAAGTAGACTCCTATGGGACATGATATGTAATTTGTCATTCATTTGTATTCGACACTGGTACATTATTGTTTCTTCAGTTTTTGCACATCACAGGATATACATTTCATCCACAAGTTCACAAATTAATATGCATTTGTTTCAACTTTCACCACTTCTTGCTTCAGAACACATGTATTGTCAGGGTTTCTTGACTGGTCTTTTCATGAGACTTCTTTCCAAACACATTATTTTGAATTTCCATAATCATTTTGAAGCAAAACTCACACACTCTTCATGATAAACAAAAACACAAATATTTCCATTACATATATACCTGGTTGGAATGAATGATTGTATATCAATATAAGATTTCCTTTAATTTTTCAGATATCAGTTCAATTCATTATTTAAAGTTCAAAAAAGTTATATTATTTATTCACAGTATGGTCTATTCATGCTTTTTCTCTATGTTCCTAGAAACAGGGTACACCTCTTTGTACCCCCG
This sequence comes from Callospermophilus lateralis, assembly GCF_048772815.1. Classification (NCBI taxonomy): domain Eukaryota; kingdom Metazoa; phylum Chordata; class Mammalia; order Rodentia; family Sciuridae; genus Callospermophilus; species Callospermophilus lateralis. The sequence goes on from NW_027513750.1 coordinate 46,360, forward strand.
ATTCTCATTTTACATCTTCAATATATTGCTCCCAGAAATGGTGAAAGAAATACTCATGTCACCTCATTATCACAGTAATATTCTGGACAAAAAATGGAAAGGTCACACTTATGATTGTACCAAAGCCTAAATGGAAAGTGAACATGGATTTCTAAAAACATCCATGTCCAGGTTGCCTAATGCTGTCAATTGTCAATCCTATTGGTTACTACATATTTGTTTTTTTCCTAATTTATATATTCAAACTCAACCCTGTTGAAAATGTCTAATTCTATCACTCACTTTATACTTTGCCTGATTTCGTAATGTTTCTATTGATATCTGCTTTTCTACATATTTTCCCCAGTTCAACATAGTGACTGACTCTTCATATGTGCTGACATTTACATTCACTCAACAACCGAAAGTCTATTGCTAAAGAACTTTTGGTCCAAATCCTATACTCACTCTTCTTCCTAAACCTACCGACTATCTTCCTAATCCTACTGAATATCCCTTTTTGACTGGATGTTCTCTTCTAAATTCAATCATCCAATGTACAAGATCTTATGCCATTGTATATGGAATTATCTGAGGCATCTTTGCAGAACATCATTCAAAGCTAAGTATCCCAATCAAGGGCAAAACCCTTCTGGGCTTCAAATCATACCTAGATTTCTGTTTTCCTACTTATATTTCACCTCTATATTCTTGTAAATATTGCAGGTTCCCAATACCATTATTCATCACACAGAATCACTCGTAATCCAAATCAAACCTGTTTTTAACCCCAAGTATACACTGTTCCCTCAATCATTTTACAGAAGAGCAGAGACAGAGTGGTTCTTACAATACAGGAAAGTTGGGGACCTTCCACCTGATGAGAACCTCAAATGTCCATGCACAAATGGTACCTGGAGAAGTTGTAGGCAGGTACGAAGCACCTGAGAGAGCAAAAGTCATCTTCCATGGCAAACAACCTGGTCAGGATGAAGGGATGTGTCTGAATCTGCCTCTCTCTCTTCTTATTGTACAGAAGATGGACCAAACCAGGGCTGAGTGGAGAGCTGTTCCCGGGTGCCAATGGTGATATACATTCTACCTTATGAAAGTGTCACAGGAAGTTCTGGCAACCTCCATCTTATGTTACCCTTGGAAGCAACTGTTAGGACAAAGTGGTTGCCAAGGCAGTGACCTCATTCAGTTCCAAAGAATGTGAAATACCTCATTTCCTTGGTGATGGAACTCTCTGAACTTGGTATCCCAGAAGCCAGACACCCAGAGGCAGTTCCAGTCCAGTCCCAGTGGGCTCACTTGTTTGGATTTACCAAGGACAGAGTCAGTTTTCTTGGTACCTAATGATGTGAGGATGGCCAAATGCCAGGAGAGCTCTGAAGATGGACCTTTCCTGAGAAAACAGGTAGTGGCTAACCACTTTTTCCTGACATCTTCACAGAGTTGGTCAAGGAATCAAGATCTGAGAGAAGACAGGCCATTTCGGGGGAACATAGTATGGCCCACCAGTCAGAGGACACTCCGGATAGTCACAGACGTACTTGGGGGAAGGAGGTGCCTTTGTGGGAGTGGGTGTGGGTTTGTTGTTTTGTCTCATGTTCTGAGAATAGATAGAAAAGGCGGTTTGTTTGGTTTGGAGTGGACAGTTTCTAGTAAGTCATTTGACATGGCGAGTGTTTCTCTTTCTGTGTATCCCACTGTGTCCGTTGTTGTAGACATTAGAAAAGAGAATGCATTAATGGATGTGTCCTGTCTAGTATAAATCTTCAAATAATTCATCCTGCCCAATATATGAATGGACTGCAGCTTGTCTTATCAATGTGCAACACCTGCTATCTTTCTAAGTTGTTGTTTTCTTCCTGAATTCTGGCCACTCTCCAGAATAGGCTCATGGATTTGTGTACAAAATATGTACCACCTCCAAGCTCTGTGACATGGCCATGTACTGGATAGCTGAAGAGAATGGCGAGCATCTCAAAAAACTCAGATATCAGTGTGACCAGGAAAGTCTCAGTGCAGAAACCCTGCTTTGGGCCTTTTGCTTACTTATTGTTGTGTTGCACTGAATGTCAGGAAGGTCTTTGCCTCAGGCCACCCCTTTGTGAAGCCTGAAGAAAACAGTTTTCAAATGGAAATGAATGGGCCTCACCTGTGGCTCTTTATCAGCCTCTTGGACCTGTGTGTGGCTGTGACTTAGATTCTCAGCACCTGATGGATCTTAAGAATGATCCCATGTGAGCTTCCAAAACCAAAATGGCAAAAAATATCATTCATTGTGGATGAAGTCTCTTGCCTTCCTCTGTTAGGTTCCTGCAGTCCATCAAATGACAATAGGGATTCTTTGGGTCAAATGAGTTCTTCAAAGCCCTGCAGAGGTGCTTGTGTTTTCGCATGACTCTAAATCACCTAAAGAATCGATACCTAAAATCAGTAGGCCTCAAATTGGAGAAACAAAGAAGTATTAACAGCAGGCTTATTTGTTCGCTCCTGTTTCAGAGAAACGGTGTCCAGGCTACCCTGACTTTAGGCAAATGAGGGGCAAACGAGCTGATTTTGGACACTGTCTTGGGCTGCGCCCCTCATGGAAACCTCCAGCCAGAGGTTAAGATGATTGACTATATGGAATAAGATGAAGGCCATGTGGGAGTGTTTTGGTTTTAATTTTGGTCATTTGTGTTGCATTGGAAAAAATGACTGGGTCCACGTGAGCTTGAACTCTGGTGTGATTCCCCTTAGAGACTGGGTTTTGGATCTGAACTCAGAGAAGCATTGCCATGAATTTTGTTGGGATTTTAAGAGGCCACGCATGAAAGTCGCTCTTGGAAACTGAGACCTAGGCCCCGGGTGGATTTCCACAGAGGCCTGGGAATCTCAGCAAGGATATCACATGATTTTATTCTTAAAGAAATGGCAGCCATAGTTGAGAGTCAAAACACACATGGACCTCACATTGTAGACCTCAATGGGCCTGGCCTAATGTGACCTTTTGTCCACTCTTTGGAAGCCGTGCCTGTGAGAGTTCTCCAGAGATTTCATTGAAATGAGCTTCCTCACCATTTAATGTTTGCTGAATGAACTGAAACCCACAGTGCCTCCAACTTCATGGTTGAAAAATGGCTAGATAAATACCATGAAATTTTTGAAATTCCAATGACCAGGTGGCACAGGAGAAACATTGGATGTCCTGTTGCTGATCATGAGTATACCAGACAGTGCCTTGATTTACTGAGTTTCATGAAAATGGTGTAGAACAGAGATGCCAGAAATTTGGAGCCTGCTGAGTAGTGGGTCTAGAGCAGTGGTGGGGAGGTGTTTGATAAAACATCCGTGGTAGGGCCATGTGGATCTACCATTGGATTCCAAATGGCTTGTAACTGACATGGTGCAGCCAACAGACCCTTATATGTAAAGGCATCTTGTTATATGGAGAGTTTTCAGAGGAAAATTAAGAATCAGGTTGATATGGACAAGGGGGCAATGGGGCAAGCTGTGAGAGATAGGAGTCTAGTTGGTGCATTCTCTTGCAGACCCTGACCCACCACACGTGACAGAACTCCCTCCAGCACTGTGTCCCAGTTTAGCTCCTAGTATTTCGTGAAACAAATACCAAACTCACAGTGCAGCAGCAAAAACACCACAAAAAGTGGAAGAGGACCAAATGGCTTCACAGTCCACACGGGGAGACACTTAGTCCTCAGTGGCCTCAGTTTACCTACAAAGAGAGAATTCAGCACTGCTTCATCTTGTTCATTGGAAAATAAGAAACCATGTCCTCCAGGTCACATAGATGCAGACCCAGCTTTGATGGTCTCACTACAGAGGAATCCAAATCTCCTGAAAACAACATATATTTCAAGTGTGGAAGCTCAGAGGCAGTTTCTCAAAAAGTTTTTAGGCCAGCAGAGCTCCATGTTTGTGGAGTGTTTACCCTGTCCCTTAGTTTTGGAAACTCCTCTACCACCTCCAAGGTTGTGAATCCTGAGCATTTTCCATTCCCGATATATATTCACTGATTTTGTAACTCTTCTCCTCTAATTGTGTCTTACTTGGGGTGAAGGTAATGTCAAGGCATTGTTCTGGATGAGAGCGGGAGGATATTTGTGCAGCATATATTTACATACACATTGGATTCATTTTCCAATTTTCCATTCGAAATACTGAATCCCTGACACTAACCCATACCTAGTAGTCTCAGACTATTCATCTTAATATAATGGAGAATATTAACCCAACACAATGGAAATACAAGCACTTCAGAGGAGACATGTTGTATAGTTGGACTTGACATTTGCATTATATAAGGTAGGAGTTATAAATCTAGTCAAATTTTAATTGAAATATTCTCCATGTGTTTTAAACTTAACAAATATGTGAATTCTTGTTTCCCTTTTCTGTAGCCTATTCACACATGTATATTTATATGCATATATAGAATCCTACCAGGTATCACACGTACATTTTTGTGAGGTGGCTGTCTTGGCAGATACAAATTGTGAGAAGAGTTCACTCCTCCTAAATGCTGTTGGAAATGAAAATTCAACCTATAGGAGAGCGTCCTAGTAGAACAACATTATTCATTAACTCATGTTCAGTTAAATAAATATTTTTGCATTTGTGGATGATACATATTTACTGATGAATTTCGATTGGCATTTATATTGGTACTTTTTAATGTCTGTGAGTGTTGTGTGTGTGTGTGTGTATATACAGATATAGATATAGATATACTCTCCAAATTTTTCAAAATATGAAATATATGTGTCTAATATACACTCTCTAAATTCATTCATGTTCATGTATGTGGATTTATAATCCACTTTTCACAAGATTATAATCAGAAATATTCATCCACCTGAAATACATATTTGTTTCCTAGTACTGAAAACTAACTTCAGTGAATGGTGCATACAAATCCTAATTATTCTACAGTAACTGACCCAGTCTAACATCAATGCAAGTAGACTCCTATGGGACATGATATGTAATTTGTCATTCATTTGTATTCGACACTGGTACATTATTGTTTCTTCAGTTTTTGCACATCACAGGATATACATTTCATCCACAAGTTCACAAATTAGTAAGCATTTGTTTCAACTTTCACCACTTCTTGCTTCCGAACACATGTATTGTCAGGGTTTCTTGACTGGTCCTTTCATGAGACTTCTTTCCAAACACATTATTTTGAATTTCCATAATCATTTTGAAGCAAAACTCACACACCCTTCATGATAAACCAAAACACTAATATTTCCATTACATATATACCTGGTTGGAATGAATGATTGTATATCAATATACGATTTCCTTTAATTTTTCAGATATCAGTTCAATTCATTATTTATAGTTCAAAAAAGTTATATTATTTATTCACAGTATGGTCTATTCATGCTTTTTCTCTATGTTCCTAGAAACAGGGTACACCTCTTTGTACCCCCGATTCTCATTTTACATCTTCAATATATTGCTCCCAGAAATGGTGAAAGAAATACTCATGTCACCTCATTGTCACAGTAATATTCTGGACAAAAAATGGAAAGGTCACACTTATGATTGTACCAAAGCCTAAATGGAAAGTGAACATGGATTTCTAAAAACATCCATGTCCAGGTTGCCTAATGCTGTCAATTGTCAATCCTATTGGTGACTACATATTTGTTTTTTTCCTAATTTATATATTCAAACTCAACCCTGTTGAAAATGTCTAATTCTATCACTCACTTTATACTTTGCCTGATTTCGTAATGTTTCTATTGATATCTGCTTTTCTACATATTTTCCCCAGTTCAACATAGTGACTGACTCTTCATATGTGCTGACATTTACATTCACTCAACAACCGAAAGTCTATTGCTAAAGAACTTTTGGTCCAAATTCTATACTCACTCTTCTTCCTAAACCTACCGACTATCTTCCTAATCCTATTGAATATCCCTTTTTGACTGGATGTTCTCTCTAAATTCAATCATCCAATGTACAAGGTCCTATGCCATTGTATATCGAATTATCTGAGGCATCTTTGCAGAACATCATTCAAAGCTAAGTATCCCAATCAAGGGCAAAACCCTTCTGGGCTTCAAATCATACCTAGATTTCTGTTTTCCTACTTATATTTCACCTCTATATTCTTGTAAATATTGCAGGTTCCCAATACCATTATTCATCACACAGAATCACTCGTAACCCAAATCAAACCTGTTTTTAACCCCAAGTATACACTGTTCCCTCAATCATTTTACAGAAGAGCAGGGACAGAGTGGTTCTTACAATACAGGAAAGTTGGGGACCTTCCACCTGATGAGAACCTCAAATGTCCATGCACAAATGATACCTGGAGAAGTTGTAGGCAGGTATGAAGCACCTGAGAGAGCAAAAGTCATCTTCCATGGCAAACAACCTGGTCAGGATGAAGGGATGTGTCTGAATCTGCCTCTCTCTCTTCTTATTGTACAGAAGATGGACCAAACCTGGGCTGAGTGGAGAGCTGTTCCCGGGTGCCAATGGTGATATACATTCTACCTTATGAAAGTGTCACAGGAAGTTCTGGCAACCTCCATCTTATGTTACCCTTGGAAGCAACTGTTAGGACAAAGTGGTTGCCAAGGCAGTGACCTCATTCAGTTCCAAAGAATGTGACATACCTCATATCCTTGGTGATGGAACTCTCTGAACTTGGTATCCAAGAAGCCAGGCACCCAGAGGCACTCCCAGACCCAGTCCCAGTGGGCTCACTTGTTTGGATTTACCAAGGACAGAGTCAGTTTTCTTGGTACCTAATGATGTGAGGATGGCCAAATGCCAGGAGAGCTCTGAAGAAGGACGTTTCCTGAGAAAACAGGTAGTGGCTAACCACTTTTTAATGACATCTTCACAGAGTTGGTCAAGGATACAAGATCTGAGAGAAGACAGGCCTTTCGGGGGAACATAGTATGGCCCACCAGTCAGAGGACACTCCGGATAGTCACAGACGTACTTGGGGGAAGGAGGTGCCTTTGTGGGAGTGGGTGTGGGTTTGTTGTTTTGTCTCATATTCTGAGAATAGATTGGAAAGGCGGTTTGTTTGGTTTGGAGTGGACAGTTTCTAGTAAGTCATTTGACATGGCGAGTGTTTCTCTTTCTGTGTGTCCCACTGTGTCCGTTGTTGTAGACATTAGAAAAGAGAATGCATTAATGCATGTGTCCTGTCTAGTATAAATCTTCCCATAATATATCCTGCCCAATATATGAATGGACTGCAGCTTGTCTTATCAATGTGCAACACCTGCTATCTTTCTAAGTTGTTGTTTTCTTCCTGAATTCTGGCCACTCTCCAGAATAGGCTCATGGATTTGTGTCCAAAATATGTAACACCTCCAAGCTCTGTGACATGGCCATGTACTGGATAGCTGAAGAGAATGGCGAGCATCTCAGAAAACTCAGATATCAGTGTGACCAGGAAAGTCTCAGTGCAGAAACCCTGCTTTGGGCCTTTTGCTTACTTATTGTTGTGTTGCACTGAATGTCAGGAAGGTCTTTGCCTCAGGCCACACCTTTGTGAAGCCTGAAGAAAACAGTTTACAAATGGAAATGAATGCGCCTCACCTGTGGCTCTTTATCATCCTCTTGGACCTGTGTGTGGCTGTGACTTAGATTCTCAGCACCTGATGGATCTTAAGAATGATCCCATGTGAGCTTCCAAAACCAAAATGGCAAAAAATATCATTCATTGTGGATGAAGTCTCTTGCCTTCTTCTGTTAGGTTCCTGCACTCCATCAAATGACAATAGGGATTCTTTGGGTCAAATGAGTTCTTCAAAGCCCTGCAGAGGTGCTTGTGTTTTGCATGACTCTAAATCACCTAAAGAATCGATACCTAAAATCAGTAGGCCTCAAATTGGAGAAACAAAGAAGTATTAACGGCAGGCTTATTTGTTCACTCCTGGTTCACAGAAACGGTGTCCAGGCTACCCTGACTTTAGGCAAATGAGGGGCAAACGAGCTGATTTTGGACAGTGTCTTGGGCTGCGCCCCTCATGGAAACCTCAAGCCAGAGGTTAAGATGATTGACTATATGGAATAAGATGAAGGCCATATGGGAGTGTTTTGGTTTTAATTTTGGTCATTTGTGTTGCATTGGAAAAAATGACTGGGTCCACGTGGGCTTGAACTCTGGTGTGATTCCCCTTAGAGACTGGGTTTTGGAACTGAACTCAGAGAAGCATTGCCATGAAATTTGTTGGGATTTTAAGAGGCCACGCCTGAAAGTCACTCTTCGAAACTGAGACCTAGGCCCCGGGTGGATTTTAACAGAGGCCTGGGAATCTCAGCAAGGATATCACATGATTTTATTCTTAAAGAAATGGCAGCCATAGTTGAGAGTCAAAACACACATGGACCTCACATTGTAGACCTCAATGGGCCTGGCCTAATGTGACCTTTTGTCCACTCTTTGGGAAGCCGTGCCTGTGAAAGTTCTCCAGAGATTTCATTGAAATGAGCTTCCTCACCATTTAATGTTTGCTGAATGAACTGAAACCCACAGTGCCTCCAACTTCATGCTTGAAAAATGGCTAGATAAATACCATGAAATTTTTGAAATTCCTATGACCAGGTGGCACTGGAGAAATATTGGATGTCCTGTTGCTCATCATGAGTATACCAGACAGTGCCTTGATTTACTGAGTTTCATGAAAATGGTGTAGAACAGAGATGCCAGTAAGTTGGAGCCTGCTGAGTAGTGGGTCTAGAGCAGTGGTGGGGAGGTGTTTGATAAAACATCCGTGGTAGGGCCATGTGGATCTACCATTGAATTCCAAATGGCTTATAACTTACAAGGTGCAGCTAGCAGACCCTTATATGTAAAGGCATCTTTTTATATGGAGAGTTTTCAGAGGAAAATTAAGAATCAGGTTGATATGGACAAGGGGGCAATGGGGCAAGCTGTGAGAGATAGGAGCCTAGTTGGTGCATTCTCTTGCAGACCCTGACCCACCACACGTGACAGAACCTCCTCCAGCACTGTGTCCCAGTTTAGCTCCTAGTATTTCATGAAACAAATACCAAACTCACAGTGCAGCAGCAAAAACACCACAAATTGGAGGAGGACCAAATGGCATCACAGTCCACACGGGGAGACACTTAGTCCCCAGTGGCCTCAGTTTACCTACAAAGAGAGGATTCAGCACTGCTTCATCTTGTTCATTGGAAAATAAGAAACCATGTCCTCCAGGTCACATAGATGCAGACCCAGCTTTGATGGTCTCACTACAGAGGAATCCAAATCTCCTGAAAACAACATATATTTCAAGTGTGGAAGCTCAGAGGCAGTTTCTCAAAAAGTTTTTAGGCCAGCAGAGCTCCATGTTTGTCGAGTGTTTACCCTGTCCCTTAGTTTTGGAAACTTCTCTACCACCTCCAAGGTTGTGAACTCCTGAGCATTTTCCATTCCAGATATGTATTCACTGATTTTGTAACTCTTCTCCTCTAATTGTGTCTTACTTGGGGTGAAGGTAATGTCAAGGCATTGTTCTGGATGAGAGCGGGAGGATATTTGTGCAGCATATATTTACATACACATTGGATTCATTTTCCAATTTTCCATTCGAAATACTCTATCCCTGTCACTAACCCATACCTAGTAGTCTCAGACTATTCATCCTAATATAATGGAGAAAATTAACCCAACACAATGGAAATACAAGCATTTCAGAGGAGACATGTTGTATAGTTGGACTTGACATATGCATTATATAAGGTAGGAGTTATAAATTTAGTCATATTTTAATTGAAATATTCTCCATGTGTTTTTAAACTTAACAAATATGTGAATTCTTGTTTCCCTTTTCTGTAGCCTATTCACACATGTATATTTATATGCATATATAGAATCCTACCAGGTATCACACGTACATATTTGTGAGGTGGCTGTCTTGGCAGATACAAATTGTGAGAAGTGTTCACTCCTCCTTAATGCTGTTGGAAATGAAAATTCAACCTATAGGAGAGCGTCCTAGTAGAACAACATTATATATTAACTCATGTTCAGTAAAATAAATATTTTTGCATTTGTGGATGATATATATTTACTGATGAATTTCAATTGGCATTTATATTGGTTCTTTTTAATGTCTGTGAGTGTTGTGTGTGTGTGTGTGTGTGTGTGTGTGTATAGATGTAGATATAGATATAGATATACTCTCCAAATTTTTCAAAATATGAAATATATGTGTCTAATATACACTCTCTAAATTCATTCATGTTCATGTATGTGGATTTATAATCCACTTTTCACAAGATTATAATCAGAAATATTCATCCACCTGAAATACATATTTGTTTCCTAGTACTGAAAACTAACTTCAGTGAATGGTGCATACAAATCCTAATTATTCTACAGTAACTGACGCAGTCTAACATCAATGCAAGTAGAATCCTATGGGACATGATATGTAATTTGTCATTCATTTGTATTCGACACTGGTACATTATTATTTCTTCAGTTTTTGCACATCATAAGATATACCTTTGCCAAGGCAGTGACCTCATTCAGTTCCAAAGAATGTGACATACCTCATTTCCTTGGTGATGGAACCCTCTGAACTTTGTATCCAAGGAGCCAGGCACCCAGAGGCAGTTTCAGTCCCAGTCCCAGTGGGCTCACTTGTTTGGATTTAGCAAGGATAAAGTCAGTCATTCTTGGTTCCTACTGAAGTGAGGATTACCAAATGCCTGGAGAGCTCTGAAGAGGGAACTTTCCTGAGAAAGCACGTAGTAGCTCTCCATTTTTTCCTTACAACTTTACAGAGTTCGCCAAGGAAAACAGATCTGAGAGAGGACAGGCCATTTCAGAAGAACAGAGTATGGCCACCAGTCAGAGGACACTCTGGTTAGTCACACAGCTACTTGGGGAAGGAGGTGCCTTTTTGGGAGTGGGTGTGGGTTTGTGGTTTGTCTCATGTTCTGAAAATAGGTAGGAATGGCGGTTTGTTTGTTTTGGAGTGAACTGTTTCTGGTAAGTCGTTTGACGAGGTGAGTGTTTCCATGTCTGTGAATCCCACTGTGCCTGTGGTAGTAGACATGAGAAAAGAGAATGCAGCAATGGATGTGTCATGTCTAGTATAAAGCTTCCCAGCATTCATCCTGCCCAATTTATGAATGGAGTGTGGCTTGCCTTATGCACGGGCAACACCTAATACCTTCCTAAGTCCCTGTTTTCTTCCTGAATTCTGGCCACTCTCTAGAATAGGCTCATGGTTATGTGTCCAAGATACGTACCAAATCCAAGCTCTTTGACATGGCCATGTACTGGATACCTGAATGGAATGGCCCGCATCTCAGAAAACTCAGATATCAGTGTGACCAGGAAAGTCTCAGTGGAGATACCCTGCTTTGGGCCTTTTGCTTACCTATTGTTCTGTTGCCCTGAATATCAGAAAGGTCTATGTCTCATGCAACCCCTTTGTTAAGCCTGAAGAAAACAGTTTTCAAATGGAAATGAATGTGCCTCACCTCTGGCTCTTTGCTTAATTTCATTGGAAAACGATGTGTCTGATTCAGGCCCTTTGCCCTGTTTTAGGCTGTGACTTAGATTCTCACCACCTGATGGATGTAAAGAAAGATCCCATATGTGCATCTAAACCAAAATGGAAAAACGTTCAATCAATGTGCATGAAGTATATTGCCTTCCTTTGTTAGGTTTCTGAAATCCATCATGTCAGAATAGGGATCCTTTGGGTGAAATGAGTTCTTCAAATCTTTGCAGAGGTGCTTGGCTTTTCTCATGACTCCAATTCACAAAAAGAATCTAGACCCCACAGTCAGAGAGGCTCAAATTGGAGAAGCGAAGCAGTATTAAGGGAAGGCCTATTTGATCACTCCTGGTTCACAGGAAGGGTGTCCAAGCCACCCTGTCATTCAGCAAATGAGGGGCAAGGGAGCTTATTTTGGACACTGTCTTGGGATGTGCCTCTCATGAAAACCTCCATCCAGATGTTATGATGAGTATCTTTATGGTAGAAGATGAGGGCCATGTAGGAGTGTTTTGGTTATAATTGTGGTCATTTGTGTGGCAGTTGGAAGAGATGACTGGGTCCACCTGGGCATGAATTCTGCTGTGATTCCCCTTAGAGACTGAGTTCTGGAACTGACCTCAGAGAAGTATTGACATGAATTGTGTGGGGATTTTAGGAGGCCAGGAATGAGAGTTGCCATTGGGAACCTGGGATCAAGGCCCAGAGTGGCTTTCCACAGAACACTGGGAATCACAGCCAGGATATTACATGATTTTATTCTGAAAGACTTGGCAGGCATAATTGAGATTCAAAACACACTTGGACCTCGCTTTGTAGACCTCAATGGGCCTGGCTTCATGTGACTTTTTGGCCACTCTTTGGGTAGACTTGCCTGTGAGAGTGCTCCAGAGATTTCCCTGAAATTAGCTTCCTCACCATTTAATGGTTCCTGAATGAATTGAAACCAACATTGCCTCCAAATGCATCTGTGAAAAAATGCTAGATAATTACCATGAAATTTTACAAATTCCGATGACCAGCTGGCACTGGAGGACCTTTGATGTCCTGTTGATGATCATGAGTATACCAGACAGGGCCTTGATTGACTGGGTTTCATGAAAATGGTGTAGAACAGAGATGCCAGTAAGTTGGGGCCTGGTAAGTAGTGGGCCTAGAGCTGTGTTATGCAAATGTGTGATAAAACATCTGTGGTGGGGCCATGTGGATCTTCCATTGGCTTCCAAATGGCTGTGACTGACATGGTGCAACCATCACACCCATATATGTAAAGGCATATTTTTATATGGAGAGGTTTCAGAGCAATGTTCAGTATCATGTTGTAATTGTCAAGGGGGCAAGCTACTTGAGATAGAACCCTGGTTGGTGCATTCTCCTGGAGACCCTGCCAACCACACCTGACAGAACTCCCTTCAGCACTGTGTCCCATTTGAACTCATTGTATTTCATGAAGCAAATACCAAACTCCCAGTGCAGCAGCAAGAAACACCACGAAAATTGGAGGATGACCATTGGTTTCACAGTCCACACGGGAAGACCCTTAGCCCTCAGTGGCCAAAGTTTACCTACAAAAAGAGAATTCATCACTGCTGCCTCATTTTTATTTTAAAATAAGTAACCATTTCCTCCAGGTCACATAGATGCAGATCCAGCTTTGATGGTTTCACTACAAATAAAGCTAAAGCTCCTGACAACAACATATATTTCAAGTGCCCAACCTCAGAGGCAGATTCTCAAAAAGTCTTTTGGCCAGCAGAGCTCCATGTTTGTGGAGTGTTTACCCTGTCTCTTACTTTTGGAAACTCCTCTACCACCTCCAAAGATGTGAAATCTGGAGCATTTTCCATTCTAGATATGTATTCACAGATTTTCTAACTCTTCTCCTCTAATTGTGTCTTACTTGGGGCGAAGGTAATGTCAAGGCATTGTTCTGGAGGAGAGTGGGAAGATTTTTCCGTAGCATATATTTGCATACACATTGGATTCAGTGTCCTATTTTCAATTCAAAATACTGAATACCTGACTCTAACCCATACCCTACCAGACTCTGACTACTAATCCTAATATGATGGAGAAAAATAACCCACAAAGAATAGAAATACAAGCAGTTCAGAGTAGGCATGGTGTATAGATGGACTTGCCTTTTGCATGATACAGAGTTGGAGTTATAAATCTAGTCAATTGTTTGTTGAAATAGTTGTCCTAGTATTTTTAAGGTTAACAAATATGTGAATTCCTGTCTCCCTTTCTCTGTATTCTTATATGCACATATAGATTCCTATCTGGTACCACACGTACATTCTTGTGAGGTGGCTGACTTGGCAGATACAAATTGTTAGAAGAGATCACTCCTACTAAACCCTGTTGGAACTGAATATTCAACCTATGGGTGAGCTTGCTAGTTGAAGAGCATTATACATAAATCCATGTTCAGTAAAATGAATATTTTTAGATCTGTGGATGGTATATATTTTATAATGAATTTTGATTGACATATATATTGCTACTTTTTTGTCTGTGTGTGTGTTTTATGTATATGTATATATATGTATATATATATATATATATATATATATATATATATATATATATATACACTCTCCAGATTTTTCAAAATATGAAATATATGTGTCTTATATTCACTCCCTAAATTCATTCATGTTCATGTATGTGGATTTATAATCAACTATTCACAAGATTATTCTCAGAAATATTCATCCACCTGAAATTTGCCCAGTGCTCTCAAATGTCAATCCTATTTGTGACTACATATTTGTTTCTTCCTAAGATTATATATTTAAACTCAACCCTGTTCAAAATGTCTTATCCTATCACTCACTTTATACTCTGCCTGATTTTGTAATGTCTATATTGATATATGCTTTCCTACATATTTTCCCCAGTTCATCATTGTGACTGACTCTTCACCTGTGCTGACATTTACATTCACTCTCTAATCGAAATCCTATTGCTAAGAAACTTTTGTTCCAAATCTTATACTCACCCTTCTTCCTAAACTTATTGACTATCTTCGTAATGCTACAGACTATCCCTTTTTGACTGGATGTTCTCTTCTACATTTAATCATCCAAGTAAATGTGGTGCGAGCTTCAGAGGAGGAGACTACCAACAGACTATCTCATGCAACATCAAACGGTTTATTGGGTGTCCAGCAGGCTGGGGTTCAGAGCTCACCTGAATAGAGCAGATAGCCCTGAGAATAGCTGAAGTAGAGCTTATATACTTTCCCTGGAGAGGGAAGGGAGGGAATTGTATTGATGGGTCAGGGCGAGTGGGCGGTTTGCATGCAACTGGGAGAGGGAGTACATTCTGCAATTTGGCAGCTGGGGATAGAACATTCTGGGAACAAGATTTGCAAACATTTCTCAAGATTTCAACAGTGTTCTGTTAAGCATACAGAAAAACAAGATGTGACAAGTACCTATTTTATTAATATTTCATTCCCCACTTCTTCTTCTGGCTAATTTTAATCATAAAAATGATCATTGGAGGGTGTCACATTCAATGTCTGCTAGTGGGGTATTACCATAAGTTTAACTCGTCCAATTTGAGCCTGGAGAAAAGACATTACACGGTTGAGCAAACAGGGTTTTATAGTTAGCAATAATATGAGGATTATTATTGGACCGGCCAGGGTTGATAAAAACGTAGTTAACCAGGGGGACTGTGTGAACCAAGACTCAAGCCACCCTTTTTGGGCCTCTCTCACTTGTTGATGCTCTTCAAGGTGTCTTTTAAATTTACTCATAGATTTTATTACAACTCCAGTATAGTCAGCATAAAAACAACATTCTTCCCTCAATGCAGCACAAAGGCCCCCTTCTCTAATGAAGAGGAGGTCCAACCCTCAACTGTTCTGTAAAACAACTTCAGAGAGAGAGGTTAAAGTTTCATGCAAAGCCCTGAAGGAGGTTTCTAATATCTTACTTTTGCTCTATTGCTGCTTCTAATTGGGTCATCTTTTGTGTCCCATGGACAATGCCTCTGGTTCCTCTGCCCACCCGTGCAGCAACTCCTATTCCTAATAGGATGGCTAAAGTGAGGGATATATGTTCCCAGTGGAACCGGTTGTATGCCCCCCCTATTTGATCCTCAAATGAACCTGCGTCATGATAGAGCACTCTGGGAAACATCTGCACCATTACACAAATTATCACATATCTTGATCATTTCATGAAAACATAAACGATGTTTAAGTATATAGAATTATGCTGTTGTAGGCACTGACAAAGCAAGGCACCTAAGATAGCACTCAAGAGAGGGAAACAGTCCTATTTGGTTGCAACCGGATTCAGAGGGCATTGCTTCTATTGTAATCAATTAATCCCCTGAAACTCAAGTTTAGGTAGTTTCAGAAATTTGTACCCAACATATAAGGCATGGGGCTCAGAAGTTCACAGTCTTCAGAAGTTTAAAAAAGCAGTATTTGTTTCTGTTTTTCCTTCTGTTCTGGGCAAGTTAACTTTTCAAGGACACCTGGGAGGAGGAGAGCTTTTTCTTCCCTTTCTTATTTTCCCCCTGCCAGCTGTTACCATGGAGCCCGGTTGGTAATTTCTTTATCTTAGAAATGTAGCCATCTCTGTGAAGCCCCAGCTGAAGGCCAGAGGACTTGTTCACATATTTTGTGAAAAACTAGTTAGAGGTTGTCTAGCTTAGAAGTACTGAGATTTTTAGCCAGTGGCCAAGTAGAACAGGGCAATACAAAAGAGAATGTTTATCTACATTAAAGTCTTTATTGGGACTCTTTGACTGAAAGTTCAAAACTCAGCCATGGTGAAGACTTCTGAAGAAGGTCATTTAAGACTTTTCTGTGGACCTGGTACAGAGGGGGAAAGACGGGGAAGTTGGGGCTGAGAGCACCTCCGAGGATCTGAGAATGAGGGAAAAGAGAGATGTAAAAGAATAATGCGAAAGGGTATTGGGAATTTCCTAGCAGCAAACTTGAGCAGTAGATCAGGTAGAGCAGAGTGAAAGACGGGAGTGAGGATCCCAAAATCCTGTGAGGGACTTTAAATTTTAGTAACCTGTTTTCAGTGATGACAAAGCAACTTTAAAGGCCAATTATATTACATTTTGGATAAGGGTCTCAGGGCTCTCCTCAGCTCGTTTGAGCATTGGGTTAGCTGGTAAGAGGACCTGGTGGGACCCGGTGAGGGCACTGACAGGAGATGAGAGGAATGAGTCGGTGGAGCGGTACCTATGTACCTGCTACCTCAGCAAGGGGGCTATGGTCAGAGAACTGGTGGAGCTTTGGGTTTCTGATCTAGTTATTGGAGGGGAGAAATCAAGTTGCTGAGATGGGAGTGACAGCAGAGGGTCTGGAGCAGAAGGCTGAGGATAATGATCTATTGGAGAAGCATAGTTCAGGATGTGAGTGAAGGAGGGAATAGGCTTCCACATAGGGGAATTTCCTTTCACTCTTTTGAGCACTTGCAGAAGTCAAAAAGGTCATGCAAAATTTGAGGATCTAGAGACCCCTCTGGGTGCCATAGTTTTTGGTTGTCTAATTGGTAATGTGGCCAATGCTGTGTACTGAATTTGATGAAGAATTGGGGTTCCATCAGGCAGCCCCTGTATGCACACATTCCCATGACATACAGAAAAAGTCGGCTTTTCCCCCACACAGCCGTTACTCTTTGTGGCTTTGATAGTCTGCCAGGCAAACTTAGTAATCTAGACTAGCCAACCTGCATCTGGCTTGCGTGTCCCTACATCCATAATGTTTGTTTCCATTATCTATGGTACAGAAGGGATTTAATGGTATTTTAGTGGGATCCTCTTCATCAGTGATATCACAATAGGAAATACCTATAGCCAGCTAACAAATGTCTGGGTGGAGAGATGGCCACCAGGTCCCTAAGGGGGCTGTATGCGAGATAGACCATACTTCTTTTCCAGTAGGATTTGTGATCAGCCATCACTGCTTAATGGGCTGATGAGGGTTAGGACTACTTGTAGCCAAGGGGAGAGTATATAACCTTATTCACATTGCGAATACACAATTTGAAACTGTTACCAGTCTTTTTCAGTTTCCAGAAAGATTCTGTACAGGGAGCAGGCTTGAGGTGAGAGGCATGGATCCTGGAAGTGATTCTGTTTACGTTTACCACTGTAGGTGTTATAATAGCACCTGGTATGGTCCTTTTCAGCGGGGTACCAGGGATGACACCTGATATCATCTTACATAGATGAAATCTCTTACTTGATATGGATGTGGAATCCCCTGGTTCCCAGTTGGGTAGGCAGTGGCCAGTTGTTTTCACAGGTATTACTGAGTTCTTTCAAGATCTTTAAGTCTGTCAAGCAAGGGGGTGTGGAAAGGATCTTTAGGTCTTACAGTTGGGCTTAGGTCCCCTACTGGAGGAGGGCCAACATAAAGAATTTCACACGTGGTAAGGTTACTCAAAGAAACAAAGGGATTTTTTCTTGCATGAAACATTGCATAAGGCAGGAGCATAGTCCAATCCTATGCTGGTCTCTAAGCTTAATTTCGTTAAGGTCTCTTTAATGGTTCTATTCATTCTTTCTACTTGTCTTGAACTCTGTGGTCTATAAGCACAATTTAACTTCCAATTAATCCCCAGGTTCCCTGCTAACCCCTGACTTACCTGGGCCATGAACATCGGTCCATTGTCAGATCCTATTACCTGCTTAGCTTCCTCCAATGGTAGAGAGGCTTAGTCAGCAGCAGCGGAATCACTTAGAGTGTGTTGTGTGTTAGGGGACGAGGGCAGGGGATAAGGAGGGGGAGAAGAGTCCAGTAGAGTCAAATCTGTGACTCAGGGAGAACAGAGGGTGGAGGAGGAGGAGGTTGAGAGGGTTTGAGAGATAATGGGGGAAGGAGTAGGAGCAGAGGTAGGGGCAAGGAAAGGCTTCACCCATGGAGGAGGAGATTTGCAGAGGTCCTGCCAAGTTAAGATATATGGCTGTTGATCCGGATGGCTATGTGGCGCTGGCTGAAAGACAATACCTCTGACTTTTTAAATTAGTGGGAAGTAGAAAGATCCTTCTAGGGGCCATACGACTCCAAAGATGGGCCATTCTGAGGCACAGAGATTCTGCCAGGTCCAGCGTTTTACTAAAAAAAGAAAGATTCTGAGCCCTTAAGCGGACTTTGGTCCAGTGATCAAGGGTCAGGGACAGAGGCATTGACATGCTCTGTTCCATAATGAAAGTTCCACAAACAGTAAAAGCAAGGACACACGACACAGATAAGACAAGACCATAAAGACAGGCAATGAACGTCCAACACTGAGACCAGGAATGAGTAGCCGGCAAAACCCAATGGTATGGCAACAACGAATCTAAAAGAAAATATCACTGAGTCGAGAAGACTATTGTTCCTTGATTTCCCGAGTTCTCTGCGGGGTCCTCCAGAGAGGTGCCCTTTGTCTCTGTGACACGTCTCTCAGCCACCGTCGGAGAGAGCCCAGGCTCTTCATCGCCAGCAATTTTGCCAAGCCCTAACAAGAAACCTGAAACCGGAAAGAGGCGCCTTACTTGCTCCAAGAGGAGCCCGTTGGGGTCTCTCCTCCGCCACTGCTGGAACTCGGTGGAACCTCAATATGTAAAGGTCAGGCGAGTGTCAGAGGAAGATACTATCAAGAGACTGTCTCATGCAACAGCAAAGGGTTTATTTGTGGTCCAGCATGCTGGAGCTCAGAGCTAAATTAAATAGAGCAGAGACCTCTGAGAACAGCTTAAGCAGAGCTTATATACTTTCCTTGGAGAGGGAAGAGAGGGAAGTTTAGTGATGGGTAAGGGCGAGTGGGCGGTTTGCATGACACCGAGTGAGGGAGTACATTCTGCAGTTCGGCTGTTGGGAACAGTACATTCTAGAACAAGATTAGCAAACATTTCTCAAGATTTCAAAAGTGTTTTGTTAAGCATACAGAAAAACAGGAAGTGACAAGTACCTATTTTATTAATTTTATTAACCTTTCACTACCGACTATGCCTTTTTGACTTGATGTTCCTTCTACATTAATTCATGCAACGTACAAGGTGCTATGCCATTGTATATCGATTTATCTGAGACAACTCTGCAGAACGTAATTCAACACCACGTATCCCTATCAAGGGCCCAATGCCCTTCTGGGCTTCAAATCAGACTTAGATTTCTTTTTTCATACATATATTTCACCTATATATTCTTCTACACATAGCAAGTTCTCAATACGATCATTCATCCAGCAAAATGATTTCTAACCCAAATCGATCATGTTTTTAACCATAACTGGACACTGTTCCCTCAATCTAACTTTACAGAAGAGCAGGGAAGGAGTTGATATTACAATACAGAAATGTAGAAAAACTTCCACCTGCTGAGAACCTCAAAGGTCCATGCAGAAATGATCCCTGGAGAAGATGTAGGAAGCAATAAAGGACCTGAGAGACCAAAAGTCATCTTCCATGGCAAATAACCCGGTCAGGATAAAAGGTTGTGTCTGAATCAGATTTTTTTTAATGTAGAGATCATGGACCAAACCAGGCCTGTGTGGAGATCTATTCCTGGGTGCCTTTGGTTGATATACCATTCTAACTTGTGAAAATGTCACAGGAAGTAGGGGCAGCCTCAATCTCTTGGGACCCTTGGAAGCAACAGTTAGGACAAAGTGGCTGCCAAGACAGTGCCCTCATTCAGTTCAGGAAGGAAGTGACCTCACCTCACTTTCTTGGTGATGGAACTCTCTGAACGTGGGATCCAGGAAGCCAGGCACACAGAGCCAATCCAAGTCCCAGTCCCAGTGGTCTCACTTGTTTGGATTTACCAAGGACAGGGTCAGTATTTTTTGGTACCTACAGATGTGACGAAGGCCAAATGCCAGGAAAGCTCGGATGCAGGGTTTTTCATGAGAAAGCAGGTAGTTGCTCACCGTTGGCTCCTAAGAAGTTCACAGAGTTGGCCAAGGAGACAAGATCTGAGACAGGAAAGGCCATTTTGGGGGAACATATTATGGCCCACAAGTCAGAGGACACTCTGGATATTCACAGACCTACTTAGGGGAAGGAGGTGCCTTTGTGGGTGTGGTTGTGGGTTTGTGGTTTTGTCTCATTTTCTGAGAATAGGTAGGACAGTCGGTTTGTTTCATTTGAAGTGGACTGTTTCTAGTAAGTCTTTTCACAGGGCGAGTGTTTCTATGTCTGTGTATTCCACTGTTTCCGTGGTTGTAGACATTAGAAAAGAGAATTCATCAATGGATATGTCGTGTCTAGTAGAAAGCTTCTAAGCATTCATATTGCCCCGTTTTTGAATGGACTGTAGCTTGCCTTATCGATGAGCAACACCTGCTACCTTCCTAAGTTTCTATTTTCGTCCTGAATTCCGGCCAATCTCAAGAATAGGCCCATGGTTTTGTGTCCAAGATATGTACCACCTCCAAGCTCTGTGACATGGCCATGTACTGGATAGCTGTAGGTGATGGCGAGCATCTCAGAAAACTCAGATATCAGTGTGACCAGGAAAGTCTCAGAGGAGAAATCCTGCTTTGGGCCTTTTGCTTACCTATTGTTCTGTTGCCCTGAATGTCAGGAAGGTCTTTGCCTCAGGCCACCCCTTTGTGAAGCCTGAAGAAAACAGTTTTCAAATGGAAATGAATGGGCATACCTGTGGCACTTTCCTTAATTGCTTTGGAAAGGGATGTGTCTGAATCAGGCCCTTGGCCCTGTGTGTGGCTGTGGCTTAGATTCTCAGCACCTGATGGATCTAAAGAAAGTTACCATGTGTGCATCCAAAAGAAAATTCGCCAAAAGAACAATTATTGGGATGAAGTCTCTCGACTTCCTCTGTAAGGTTCCTGACCTCCATCAAGTGAGAATGGGATCCTTTGGGTCAAAAGAGTTCTACAAAACCTGCAGAGGCTAGCCCATTGTGCTTGGGTTTTCTCATGACTAAAATTCACATAAAGAATCTAAACCCCACAGACAGTAGTCCTCAAATTGGAGCAGTATTAATGGCAGGCCTATTTGATCAATTTTGGTTCACAGGATGGGTGTCCAGGCCACCTTGACTTTAGGCAAATGAGGGGCAAAGGAGCTTATTTGGGACACTGTCTTGGTCTGCGCCCCTCATGGAAACCTCCAGCCAGATTATGATGAGTGTCTATATGAAAGAAGATGAGGGCCATATGGGAGGGTTCTTGTTTTAATTGTGGTAATTTGTGTGGTAGTTGGAAGAGATGACTGGGTCCACCAGGGCTTGAACTCTGGTGTGATTCCCCTTAGAGACAGAGTTCTGGAACTGACCTCAGAGAATTATTGCCATGAATAGTGTTGGGATTTTAGGAGACTACGCATGAGAATCGGTTTTGGAAACTGAGATCTAGGCCCAGGATGGCTTTCCACAGAGCTCAGGGATTCTGAGCCAGGATATCACATGATTTAATTCTTAAAGACTTGGTAGCCATAGTTGAGAGTCCAAACACACATGGACCTCACATTGTATACCTCAATGGGCCTGGATTCATGTGTCCTTTTGGCCACTCTTTGGGAAGGCTTGCCTGTGAGTGTTCTCCAGAACTTTCATTGAAATGAGCTTCCTCACCATTTAATGGTTCCTGAATTAAATGAAACACACAGTGCCTCCAACTTCATCCTTGAAAAATGACTAGATTAATACCATGAAATTTTTGAAATCCCCATGACCAGGTGGCACTGGATAACCTTTAGATATCCTGCTGCTGATCATGAGTATAACAAACAGTGCCTTGATTGACTGAGTTTCGTGAAAATGGTGTAGAACAGAAATGCCAGTAAGTTGGAGCCTGCTGGGTAGTGGGTGTAGAGCAGTGGACTGTAGGTGTGTAAATAAATATTTTTGGTAGGACCACCTGGATCTTCCATTGGCTTCCAAAACTTGCGACTGACATGGTGCAGGCAGCAGACCTTTATATGTAAAGGCATCTTGTTATATGTAGAGGTTTCAGGGCAATGTTCAGAATCAGGTTGCTATAGTCAAGGGGAAAGCTATGTGGGATAGAAGCCTGGTTCGTACATTCTCTTTCCGACCCTGACCAACCACACATGACAGAACTCCCTCCAGCATTGTGTCCCAGTTGAACATATTGTATTTCGTGAAGCAAATACCAAATTCCCAGTGCAGCAGTAAGAAACACCCTGAAAAGTGGAGGATGACCAAATGGCTTCACAGACCACACGGGAAGACACTTAGCTCCCAGTGGCAACAGTTTACCTACAAAGGGAGAATTCAGACCTGCTGCCTCATGTTCATTACAAAATAAACAACCATGTCCTCCAGGTTACATAGATGCAGACCCAGATTTTTGGTGTCACTATAAACGAAGCTAAATCTCCTGACAATTACATATATTTCTTTTTCTTTTTTTAATTAATTTTCATTGTAGGTTGTTCAAAACATTACATACTTCTTGATATATCATATTTCACACTTTGATTCAAGTGGGATATGTGCTCCCATTTTTATTCCATATACAGATTGCAGAATCACATCAGTTGCAGAACCATTGATTTACATATTGCCATACATATATTTCTTGTGCCTAACCTCAGAGGAAGTTTCTCAATAAGTCTTTAGGTCAGCACAGCTCCATGTTTCTGGAGTGTTTACCCTCTCCCATACTTTTGTAAACTCTTTTACCACCTCCAGTGTTGTGAACTCCTGAGCATTTTTTATTCCACATATGTATTCACAGGTTTTCTAACTCCTCTCCTCTAATTGTGTCTTACTTTTAGCGATGGTTATGTCAAGGCATTGTTCTGGATAAGAGAGGGATGATTTTTGTGTATCACATGTTTGCATACACATTAGATTCATTTTCCTATTTTCCATTTGAAATACTGAATCCCTGACACTAACCCATACCCTACTAGACTCTGACTACTAATCCTAATATCATGGAGAAAAAAAAACCTAACTGAATAGAAGTACAGTCCTTTCATAGGAATCATGGTGTATATTTGTATTTGTCTTCCTCTTTATCAAGAGTATGTGTTTTAAATTTAGTAAACTTTTCATTTTAATATTTCTCCATGATTTTTTAAAGTTATCACATATGTAAATTCCTGTCTCCCTTTCTCTGTATCCTATTCAGCACATGTAATTTTTTTATGCATATACAATATCCTACCTGGTATCACACGTACATTCTTGAAAGAACACTGGCTTTGGAATATAAAAATTGTGAGAAGAGATGACTTTCCCTAAATAATGATGGAACTGAAAATTCCACCTATGGGTGAGCTTCCTAGTGAAAAACACTATACATAAATCCATGTTCAGTAAAATGAATATTTTTGGATTTGTGAATGAATTATATTTCATGATGAATATCGATTGGCATATATATTGCTAAATATTAATGTGTGTGTGTGTGCGTGTGTGTGTGTGTGTGTGCGTGTGTGTGTGTGTGTATATTCTCCAGATTTTAAAAAAATATGAAAAATATGTGTCTTATTATACACTCCCTAAATTCATTCATATTCATTTATGTTCATTTAAATTCAAATTTTCACAAGATTATTCTCAGTAATATTCATACACCTGAAATATATTTTGGTTTCCTACTACTGAAAACTAAGTTCAGTGGATGGTGCTTAAAAATCCTAATATTTCTACAGTAACTGACCCAGTTTAACATTAATGCAAGTAGATTGCTATGGGACATGATGTGTAATTTGAAGTTCATTTTTACTCAACACTGGTACATTACTATTTCTTCAGTTTATGGACATCATAGGATGTATTTTTTCATCCACAACTTAACAAATTTTTTTGGCATTTGGTTCACTTTCAATTACTTACTACTTCAGAACACATGTATTCCTCCATGTTTCTTTACTGGTCTTTTCACTAGACTTCTTTCTAAACACATTATTTTCGATTCCATAATCATTTTTGAAGCAAAACTCACTCTTCACGATAAACCATAACCCTAATAATACCATTGCATATATAACTCGTTGGAATGATGGTATATATATCAATATAAGATTTCCAATATATTTTCAGATGCAAACTCAAACCATTATTTAATGTTGGATCCAGTTACATACTTTATTCACAATATGGTCTATTCATGCATCATCTCAATAATCATCAACACAAGGTACACCTATTTTTATCCCCAGTACTAATTTATAAGTTTCCAGAATATTACTCCCCTTTATAGTGCAAGAAATACTCATGTCACCTGATCTACATATACATTTTACCACAGTAGTATTCTGTACACAAAATGCAAAGGTCACACATATGATTGTACCAAAGCCTAAATGGGAAGTGACCATGGATTACTAAAAGCATCTATGTCCAGGGTGCCTACTGCTCTCAAATGTCAATCCTATTGGTTACTACATATTTGTTTCTTCCTAAGATTATATATTTAACCTCAAGCCTTTTGAAAATATCTAATCCTATCACTCACTTTATATGTTTCCTGATTTCCTAATGCCCCTATTGATATCTGCTTTCCTACATATTTTTCCCAGTTCAACATTGTGACTGTCTCTTCACATGTGCTGACATTTACATTCACCCTCTAACTGAAAACCAATTGCTAAAGAACTTTTGGTCCAACTCCGAGACTCACTCTTCTTCCTAAACCTACTTACTCTCTTCCTAATCCTACAGACTATCCCTTTTGACTGGATGTTCTCTTCTACTTTCAATCATCCGAGGTATAGGGTCCTATGCCATTGTATATCGATTTATCTGAGACCTCGGTGCAGAACATGATTCAATCTAAGTATACCAATCAAGGGCCCAATGCCTTTCTGGGCTTCAAATCTTTCCTAGATCTCTGTTCTCATACATATATTTCACATTTATATTGTTATAAATATCACAGGTTCCCAATACCATAATTCATCCAGCAGAATGACTCCTAACCCAAATCGAACATGCTATTAACACTAACCATACACTGTTCCCTCAATCTCACTTTACAGAAGAGCAGGGACAGAGTTGGTCTTAAAATCCAGGAAGGTAGGGTATCATTCCCCAGCTGAGAACCTCAAAAGTCCCTGCAGAAATAATCCCTGGAGAAGGTGTAGGCAGGTATGAAGGATTTGAGAGAGCAAAAGTCATCTTCCATGGCAAACAACCTGGTCAGGTTGAAGGGATGTGTCTGAATAGCCTCTCTCTTCCTAATGTAGAGAAGATGGACCAAACCATGGCTGTGTGGAGAGCTGTTCCCCGGTGCCTATGGTTGATATACCATTCTAACTTATGAATGAGTCACAGCAAGTAGAGGCAGACTCCATCTTTTGAGAACCTCGGAAGCAACTGTTAAAACAAAGTGGTTTCCAAGGCAGTGACTTCATTCAGTTCTTGAAGGAAGTGACCTCACCTTACATTATTGGTGATGAAAGTCTGTGATCTTGGGATCCAGGAAACCAGGCACACAGAGTCAAACCCACTCCATGTCCCAGTGGGCTCACTTGTTTGGATTTAACAAGACAGAGTCACTCTTTCTTGGTACCTACTGATGTGAGGACAGTCAAATGCCTGGAAACTATGAAGACTGGCCTTTCCAGAGAAAGCAGGTAGTTTCTCACCACGGGCTCCTGACAACTTCACAGAGTTGGCTAAAGAGACCAGATTGAAGACAGGACACGCCATTTTTGGGGAACATAGTATGGCCCACAAGTCAGAGGACACTCCGGATAGACACAGACCTACTTTGGGGAAAGAGGTACCATTTTGGGTGTGAGTGTGAGTTTGTGGTTTTGTCTCATGTTCTGAGAATAGTTAGGAAAGCTGGTTTGTTTGTTTTGGAGTGAACTGTTTCTAGTAAGTCCTTTGACAACGTGAGTGTTTCTGTGTCTATATATCATACTGTGTCCGTGATTGTAGACAGTAGAAAAGAGAATGCATCAATGGATGTGCCCTGTCTACGAGAAAGCTTCAAAGCATTCATCCTGTGCAATTTATGAATGGACTGCAGCTTGCCGTATGGATGGGCAATTCCTGCCATCTTTCTAAATTCCTGTTTTCTTCCTGAATTCTGGACACTCTCCAGAATACGCTCATGATTTTGTGTCCAAGATATGTACCACCTCCATCTCTGTGACATGGCCATGTACTGGATAGCTGATGGGAATGGTGAGTATCTCAGAAAACTCAGATATCAGTATGCCCAAGAAAGTCTCAGTGGAGAAACCCTGCTTTGGGCCTTTTGCTTACCTATTCTGTTGCCCTGAATGTCAGGAAGGTCTTTGCCTTAGGCCACACTTTGTGAAGCCTGAAGAAAATAGTTTTCAAATGGAATTGAATGGTCATTACCTGTGCCTCTTCGGTTAATTGCTTTGGAAATGGATGTGTCTGAATCAGCCTCTTGGCCCTATGTGAGGCTGTGGCTTAGATTCACAGCACATGATGGGTCTAAAGAAAAATCCCATGTGTGCATCCAAAACCAAAATGGACAAAAGAACTGTCATGGTGGATAGAGTCTCTCGCCTTCATCTGTAAGGTTCCTGACCTCCATTAAGTGAGAATAGGGATCATTTGGGTCAAGTGAATTCTTTAAAGCCCTGCAGAGGCTATCCCATAGGTTCGTGGGTTTTCTCATGACTCCAATTCACATCTATGTTTACTAAAGAGCAGGGACAGTGTTGGTCTTACAATACAGGAATGCAGTGGATCTTCCATCTGTTGAGAACCTCAAAGCTCCATGCAGAAATGATCTCTGGAGAAGATGTAGGCAGCTATGTAAGACCTGAGAGAGCAAAAATCATCTTCCATGGCAAACAACCTGGTCAGGATTAAGGGTTGCGTCAGAATGAGCCTATCTCTTCTTAATGTAGAGAAGATGTACCAAACCCGGCCTGTGTGGAGAGCTGTTCCCTTTTGCCTACGGGTGATATACAATTTTAACTTGTGAAAGTGTCACAGGAAGTAGGGGCAGCCCTCATCTCATGGGACCGTTGGGAGCAATTGTTATGACAAAGTGGTTGCCAAGGCAGTGATCTCATTCAGTTCCTGAAGGAAGTGATCTCATCTCACTTCCTTGGTGATGGAACTCTCTGAACTTGGTATACAGAAAGCCAGGCACCCAGAGCCAGTCCCAGTCCTAGTCCCAGTGGTCTCACTTTTTTGGATTTACAAAGGACAGAGTCAGTATTTCTTGATACCTAATGATGTGAGGATGGCCAAATGCCAGGAAAGCTCGGAAGAGGGGCTCTTCCTGAGAAAGCAGATAGTGGCTCACTCCTGGCTTCTAACAACTTCACATTGTTGGCCAAGAAGATCAGATCTGAGACAGGTCAGGCCATTTCGGAGCATCATAGTATGACCCATCAGTCAGAGCACACTCCGGAGAGTCACAGACCTATTTGGGGGAAGGAGGTGCCATTGCGGGTGTGGGTTTGTGGTTTTGTCTCATGTTCTGAGAATAGGTAGAAAAGGCAGTTTGTTTGGTTTGGAGTGAACTGTTTCTAGCAAGTCGTTTGACAATGCAAGTGTTTCTATGTCTGTGTATCCCACTGTGTCCGTGCTTGTAGACATTAGAAAAGAGAATGCATCAATGGATGTGTCCTGTCTCATAGAAAGCTTCCCAGCATTCATCCAGCACAATTTATGAATTGACTGTGGCTTGCCTTATTGATGGGCGATACCTGCTACCTTCCTAAGTTGCTGTTTTCTTCCTGAATTATGGCCAATCTCCAGAATAGGCTCATGGTTTTGTGTCCAAGATATGTACTACCTCCAAGCTCTGTGACATGGCCATGTACTGGATAGATGAATGGAATGTCGAGCATCTCAGAAAACTCAGATATCAGTGTGACCAGTAAAGTCTCAGTGGAGAATCCCTGCTTTGGGCCATTTGCTTACCTATTGTTCTGTTGCCCTGAGAGTCAGGAAGGTCTTTGTCTCAGGCCAACCCTTTGTGAATCCTGAAGGAAAGATTTTTCAAATGGAAATGAGTATGCTTTACCTTTGGCTCTTTCCTTAATTGATTTGGAAAGAGATGTGTGTGAATCAGCCTCTTGGCCCAGTGTGATTCTTTGACTTAGATTCTCAGCACCTGATGGATCTAAAGAAAGATCCCATGGGTGCATAAAATCCAAAATGGCAAAAAGAGCAGTCATTGTTGATGAAGTATTTTGCCTTCCTCTGTAAGGTTCCTGAATTCCATCAAGTGAGAATAGGGATCTTTTGGGTCAAATGAGTTCTTCAAATCTATTCAGAGGCTATCCAATAGGTGCTTGAGTTTTCTCATCTTTCCAATTCACATAAAGAATCTGTACCCGACACTCAGTAGGACTCAAATTGGAGAAGCAGAGCAGTATTAAGGGCAGGCCTATTTGATCACTCCTGGTACACAGGAAGGGTGTACAGGCCACTGGGAATTTAGGCAAATGAGGGGCAACAGAGCTTATTTTGGACACTGTCTTGGGCTACGCTAATGCTATCAAATGTCAATCCTATTGTTGACTTCATATTTGTTTTATCCTAAGCTCACATATTCATCCTCAACCCTGTTGAAAATATCTAATCCCATCACTCACTTTATTCTTTTCCTGATTTCCTAATGTCTCTATTGATATCTGCTTTCCTACATATTTTGCCCTGTGCATCATTGTGACTGACTCTTCACCTGTGTTGACATTTACATTGACTCTCTAACCAAAACCCTATTGCTAAAGAACTTTTGTTCCAAATCCTATACTCACTTTTCTTCCTAAACTTACCGACTATCTTTCTAATCCAACTGACTATAACTTTTTGAATGGATGTTCTCTTCTACATTCAATGATCCAAGTACAGTTCAGGTTTCTATTCAACCGGGTGAGGGAGTAGATTCTGCAGTTTGGCAATTGGGGACAGCACATTCTGGCAACAAGATTAGCAAAGAGTTCTCAAGATTTCAACAGTGTTTTGTTAAGCGTACAGAAAAACAGGAAGTGACAAGTACATATTTTATTAACCTTTCATTCCCTACTTCTTTTTCTGGCTACTTTTAATCATAAAAGTGATCATTGTGGGGTGTCACATTCTATGTCTGCTAGTGGGGTATTACCATAATTTTAATTTGTCCAATTTGAGCTTGGAGAAAAGAAATTACATGATTGAGGAAACAGGGTTTTATAGTTAGTAATACTATGAGGATTATTATTGGACCAGCCAGGGTTGATAAAAACGTAATTAACCAGGGGGACTGTGTAAAAAAAGACACAAACTACCCTTTTTGTGCCTCTCTCTCTCGTTGTTGCTCTTCAAGGCATCTTTTTAATTTACTCATAGATTTTTTTACAACTCCAGTATTGTCGACATAAAAACAACATTCTTCCCTCAATGAAGCACAAAGGCCCCCTTCTGTCATGAAAAGGAGGTCCAACACTCGCCTTTTCTGTAAAACAACTTCAGAGAGAGAGGTTAAAGATTCCTGCAAAGCTGTGATGGAGGTTTCTAAAATCTTTAAGTTTTGATCTATTGCTGCTTCTAATTGGGTCACTTGTTGTGTCCCATGGACCAGAGCAGTGGTTCTTGTGCCCAACCCTGCAGCAACTCCTATTCGTAATAGAATGGCTAAGGTGAGGGACATATGTTCCCAGCGGAACCGGGTTGTATGTCCCCCTCTTTGATCTTCAGATGAACCTGCGTCATGATAGAGCACTCTGGGAAACATCTGCACCATTTCACAATTAATCACATCTGTTGACCATTTCATGAAAACATAAACAATGTTTAAGTATATAGAATTATACTGTTGTAGGGACGGACAAGGCAAGGCACCTAAGATAGCACCAAAGACACGGAAACAGTCTTTTTTGGTTTCAACCAGATTCAGAGGGCATTGCTTCTGTTGTAATCAATTAATCCCCTGAAACCCAAGTTACGTAGTTTCAGAATTTTGTACCCAACACGTAAGGGAAGGGGCTCAGAAGTTCACAGTCTGCAGAAGTTCACAAAAAGCAGTTTTTGTTTCTCTTTTTTCCTCAGTTTGGGCAAGTTAACTTTTCAAGGACACCTGGGTGTGGGTGTCTTCCCTTTCTTTTTTTCCCCCTTCCAGCTGTTTCCATACAGCCCAGTTTGTAACTTCTTTATCTTAGAAATGTAGCCATCTCTGTGAAGCCCCAGCTCAAGGCCAGAGGCCTTTTTTTCAAATATTTTGTGAAAAACTAGTAAGGGTGTGTCTAGATCAGGAGTGCTTAATTTTTTAGCCAGTTGCCAAGGAGACCAGGGCAACACAAAAATAGGAAGTTTATCTACAGTGAACTCTTTTATAGGGACTCTTTTGCTGAAAGTCCTAAATCAGCCATGGTGAAGACTTCTGGAGAAGGTCAGTTAAGACTTTTCTGTGGGCCTGGTATAGAGGGGGACAATTTGGAAGGCAGAAATAAGAGCAGCTCTGTGGATCTGAGAATGAGGAAGGAGAGATGTAAAAGAATATTGGGAGAGGGCTTTGGGATCTTAATAGCAACAAAAACTTGAGCAGTAGAACAGATAGAACAGAGGGGGAGACGGGAGTGAGATTCCAAAAAGCCTGTGAGGGACTTTAAATTCTTAGTAACCTGTTTTTAGTGATGACAAAGCAACATTAAAGGCCATTTTCATTACATCTTGTATTAGAATCTGAGGATTCTTCTCAGCGGGTTTGAGCTTTGCATTAGGTGGTAAGAGGACTGGGTGGGACCCGGTGCGGGCACTGACAGGAGAGGAGAGGAGTGAGTGAATGGAGTGGTACCTCAGTACCTGCAACCTCAGCAAGGGAGCAATGGTCTGAGAACCAGTCGAGATTTGGGTTTTTGATCTAGATATTGGAGGGGAGAAATCAAGTTGCTGAGGTGGGAGTGACAGTAGAGAGTCTAGAGCACAAGGCTGAGGGTGAGCATCTATTGGAGAAGCATAGTTCAGGATGTGAGCAAAGGAGAGAGAAGGCCTCCACATAGCGGAATCTCCTTTCACACTTTTGAGCACTTGCAGAAGTTAAAAAGGTCACACAGAATTTGAGGATCTAGAGACCCCTCTGGGGGCCATCGGTTTTGGTTATCTAATTCGTAATATGGCCAATGCTGTGTACAGAATTTGATGAGGAGTTTGGGTTCCATCTGACAGTCCCTGTATGCTCACATCCCCATGACTTACAATAGAAGTCTGCTCTCCCCCCCCACAGCCGTGACTGTTTGTGGCTTTGATAGTCTGCCGGGCAAACATAGTAATCTAGGCTAGCCAACCTTCATCTGGCTCACGTGTCCCTACATCTATAATGTTTGTTTCCATTATCTATGGTACGGAAGGGATTTAATGGAATTATAGTGGGATCCTGTTAATCAGGGATATCCCAATAGGAAAGACCTATAGCCAGCTGACAAATGACTGGGTGGAGAGATGGCCACCAGGTTCGTAAGGGGGCTGTATTCGAGATCGGCCATACTTCGTGTCCAGTAGGATTTGTGATCAGCCATCGCAGCTTAAGGGGCTGATGAGGGTTAAGACTACTGGTCGTCAAGGGGAGAATAAATATCTTCCAGGATCTTCTTTACAACCATTTGCGATGTTTCTTTTTTCTTCTTTTTTATTTCTTTTTTTTGTGTGTGTGGGGAAGGCTTCAATACATCCTGAAAATGTATGTTCAAAGACTAGGAGTTATTTAAGTCCATACCTTACTGGCTTAATTTCAGTAAAGTCCACTTCCCAGAATTGTCCTCGTCTGGTTCCTCATAGGTGCTTTCCTGCAGGAAGCTTGGAAGTGTAAGCTTTAACCAATTAATGGACCTGACAGGCTTTTGTTACCCATTCAGTTATTTCCTTTTGCTGTGAGTAGGTTAGTGGAAAACTGTGTTCTTGATCCTTCACGAATGAATGCAGTTTCTTTGAACAAAGGTGAGTGAGTTGATGAACATTTGCTACTGACATAGTTAGAGCCATGATTATAGGAGTAGTTACTGAAGGATTAAAAAATTCCACTTGGGGGCCTTCAGGGTTAAAAGTTATTTTGGCCCAGAGCTTGGTGAGCAGAACTCTGCCCATCAATGGGGCCAGGCATTCTGGGATTACTAGGAAGGAGTGATGGATTTTTCCTTTTCCCTGGTCCATGGTCCTCTTAGTTGTCAAAGCCCGATATTTACTTCTGTTAGACTCTTGAATTAGAGACCTTTTATTCGGTAGAGGGCCCAATGGGCCTTATGGGCTGAGTATATTGCCCCTGAATCTACTTCAAAGTTTATTGTGTTCCCCTCCATTTCAAAAGTTACCTTGAGGTCAGGGAGAGGATCTGAGCCCGGACTTTCTTAGTATTCCTCCAGAGTCAGAATATCTGGCTGGCATGGCTGTCTCTTTCTAGGGCACTCTTTGGCCCAGTGTCCTTTTTCTTTAGAGTAGGCACATTGATCTGAGGCCAGGGGTGGCCTCTAGTGTGTGCCCAGGTATCCCTTCCTGTCTCTCTGTTTCTTAGTTTCTGGCCTATTTGTTGTTGTGACCAGGACCTTAGTCAATGCCTTAGTCTGTCTTTTGTTTCTTTTATCCTCACTCAGCTCCCTTCTCTTCCTCAGTCTCTCTCTTAAAGTATACCTTCTCGGGTTCTCTGACTAAATCCCTCAAAGTCATATCTTGTAATCCATCTAAGCATTGTAACTTTCTTTTAATATCCAGGGCAGCTTTCCCAATAAAGGCCATTGTGACAGATGCCTTTTGATCCTCTGCCTGAGGATCGAAAGGAGTATGTCTCTTATATGCCTACATAATTATCTCTAGGAACATACAGGGAGATTCATCAGGCCCTTAAATAATCTCTCTTACCTTGGCCAAATTAGTTGGTCACCTAGCGGCCACTAAGATACCCACTATTAGAGCCCGGCGATAAGTGGACAGATGCTCCCTACCTTCAAAGGTGTTGGGGTCCCAGTTGGGTCGTTTCAAGAGAAAGCCGGCTTTGAATATGTTGGGAAGTTGTGTCGGTCACGCATTTGGTCCGAGGATACTTTTTTCTAGCCTCCAGGAGGATTCTCTTTTGTTCCTCTGTCATGAAGAGAGTGCCTAGGAGTTGTTGGCAGTCATCCCAAGTAGGTTGGTGTGAAAACATCAATGACTTCACCAGACCTGAGAGCCAGGTTGGGTCCTCGGTAAAAGGGGGATTGTTATTTTTCCATTTATATAGGTCTGAAGAGGAGAAGGCCAATACTGGTAGGCTTCCATTTTTTTCCCCATGGCCATCGTCAATCATTGGCCCTTAGGGATGGAGGGAAGCAACACGTTAGTTCCAGGGTTTTCAATCATTTGCCACCAGCGAGTTCCTTTAGCAAGTCCAGCTTCCTCCAGGGGAGGAGGGGCTGTGTGTGACGCAGGGGAGTTATCTGGAGGGCCCTGGGCTGGCTTAGCGTCCTCCAATTGCAGAGAGGCTGAGTCAGCAGCTGGAGAATCACTTAGAGGGTGTTGGGGGTTGTGGGACAAGGGTAGAAGATAAGGAAGGGGAGGAGAGTCCAGTAGAGTCAAATCTTGTGACTCAGGGAGAACAGAGGGTGGAGGAGGAGGAGGAGCAGAGGGGTTGAGAGATCGTGGGGGAAGGAGTAGGAACGGGGACACAGCAAGGAAAGGCTTCACCCACGGAAGAGGAGATTTGCAGAGGTCCTGCCAAGTTAAGGTATATTCCTGTTTATCAGTATGGCTATGTGGCCCTGGCTGTAAGACAATATCTCTGTCTTTTTAAATTAGTGTTAAGTAGAAAGATCCTTCTAGGGGCCATCCGAATCCAAAGGTGGGCCATTCTGAGGCACACAGAGTCTGCCAGGTCCAGCATTTTACTGAAAAAGAAACATTCTGAGCCCTTAAGCGGACTTTGGTCCATAGATCAAGGGTCAGGGACAGAGGCATTGAAGTGATCTGTCCCATAATGAAAGATACACAAACAGTAAAAGCAACGACACAGGACACAGACAAGAGAAAACAATAAAGACAGGCAATGGACGTCCAACACTGAGACCAAGACTGAGCAGGCGGCAAAACCCGATGGGCTGGCAATACCGAATCTGAAACAAAGTATCACTGAGTCAAGGGGACTATTATTCCTCGATTCCCGAGTCCTCTGTGGCCTCCCCCAGGGACTTGGCTTGTGGCTCTGTGACACGTCTGCCAGCCACCATCAAAGAGAGCTCACACACTTCATCGACAGCCATTTTGCCAAGCCCTAACCTGAAACCTGAAACCAGAAAGAGGCGCCTTACTTACCCTGAGAGTAGCCCATTGGGGTCTCTCGTTCACCGCTGCTGGATTTCGGTGGAACCTCCATATATAAAGATCGGAAGAGCATTGGGGGAAGAGACCACTAAGAGACTCTCTCATGCAAAAACAAAGGGTTTATTGGGGGTCCAGCATGCTGGGGCTCAGAGCTCATTTGAATAGAGCAGAGAACCCTGAGAACAGCTTAAGCAGAGCTTATATACTTTCCTTGAAGAGGGCAGGGAGGAAAGTTTATTGATGGGCCTGGGCGGGTGAGCAGTTTGCGTGCAACTGGGTGAGGGAGTACATTCTGAAGTTTGGCTGTTGGGGACAACACATTCTGGGAAAAAGTTTAGAAAACACTTCTCAAGATTTCAACAGTGTTTTATTAAGCATACAGAAAAACAGGAAGTGACAAGAATCTATTTTATTAACATTTCACTACCGACTATACTTTGCCAGATTTCCTAAAGTCTCTATTGATATCTGCATTCCTACATATTTTCCCCAGTTCATCATTGTGATTAATTCTTCACATGTGCTGACATTTACATTCACTCAATACCCGAAACCCTATAGCTAAAGAACTTTTGGTCCAAATCCTATACTCACTCTCCTTTATAAACATACCGACTATCTTCCTAATACTCCTGACTATCCATTTTGACTGGAAGTTCTCTTTGAAAATCAATCATCCAAGTTACAAGGTCCTATGCTTAATACCGCAATCAAGGGCCCAATGCCCTTCTGGGCTTCAAATCTTACCTAGATTTCTGTTTTCAGATTCCTATATTTTACCTATATATTCTTGAAAATATCGCAGATTCCCAATACCATTATTCATCCAGCAGAATGATTTCTATTCCAAATCAAACCTGTTATTAACCCTAACCATACACTGTTCCTTCAATCTAACTTTAGAGAAGAGCAAGGACAGAGTTGGTCTTAAAATACAGGAATGTAGGGGATCTTCCAACTGCTGAGAAACTCAAAGGTCTATGCGCAAATGATCCCTAGAGAAGTTGTAGGCACCTATGAAGGAACTGAGAGAGCAAAAGTCATCTTTCATTGCAAACAACCTGGTCAGCATGAAGGGATGTGTCTGAATCAGCCTCTCTCTTCTTTATGTAGAGAAGAAGGACAAAACGAGGCCTCTGTGGAGAGCTGTTCCTGGTTACCAATATTTGATATACCATTCTAACTTGTGAAAGTGTCAAAAAAATTAGGGACAGCCTCCATTTCATGGGACCTTTGGAAGCAAATGTTAGGACAATGTGCTTGCCAAGGCATTGACCTCATTCAGTTCCTGAAGGAAGTGACCTCACCTCACATTCTTGGTGATGGAACTCTCTGAACTTGGGATCCAGGCATCCAGGCACACAAATCTAGTCCCAGGCCCAGTCCCAGTGGTCTCCCTTCTTTTGATTTACCAAGGACAGAGTCAGTCTTTCTTGGTATCTACTGATGTGAGAATGGCCAAATGCCAGGAAAGCTCTGAAGAGTGGCCTTTCCTGAGTAAGCAGGAAGTGGCTCACCGCTGTCTCCTGACAACTTCACAGAGTTGGCCAAGGTAACCAGATCTGAGACAGAACAGGCCATTTGATGGGAACATAGTACGGCCCACCAGTCAGAGGTCACACCCGATAGTCAGAGACCTACTTTGGGAAAGGAGGTGACTTTGTGGGTGTGAGTGTGTGTTTGTGATTTTGTCTCATGTTTTGAGAATAGGTAGGAAAGGCAGTGTGTTTGGTTTGGAGTGGACGATTTCTAACAAGTGATTTGACAAGGCGAGTGTTTTTAAGTCTGTGTATCCCACTGTTTCCATGGTTGTAGACATTAGAAAAGAGAATGCATCAAAGGATGTGTCCAGGCTAGTAGAAAGCTTACCAGAATTCTTTCTGCCCAATGTATGAAAGGAATGCGGCTTGCCTTATGGATGGGTAACACCTGCTATCTTCCTAAGTTCCTGTTTTCTTCCTGAATTCTGGCCACTCTCCAGAATAGGCTCATGATTTTGTGACCAAGATAAGTACCGCCTCTAAGCTCTGTGACATGGCCATGTACTGTATAGCTGAAGGGAATGGTGAGCATCTCAGAAAATTCAGATATCAGTGTGACCAGGAAAGTCTCAGTGGAGAAACACTGCTTTGGGCCATTTGCTAACCTATTGTTCTGTTCCCCTGAATGTCAGGAAGGTCTTTGCCTCAGGCCACCCCTTTGTGAAGCCTAAAGAAAACAGTTTTCAAATGGAAATGAATGGGCATCACCTGTGGCTCTTTGCTTAATTGCTTTGGAAAGGGATGTGTCTGAATCAGCCTCTTGGCCCTGTGTGAGGTTGTGGCTTAGATTCTCAGCACCTGGTGGATGTAAAGAGAGATCCCATGTGTGCATCCAAAACCAAAACGGCCAAAAAGCAGTCCTTGTGGATGAAGTCTGTCGCCTTCCTCTTTAAAGTTCTTGAACTCCATCAAGTGAGAATAGGGATCCTTTGGGTCAAATGGGTTCTTCAAAGACCTGCAGAGGTGCTTGTGATTTCTCATGACTGCAAATCACATAAAAATATATACCTGACACTCAGTTTTCCACAAATTGGAGAAGCATAGAAGTATTAACGTCTAGCATATTTGATCACTCCTGTTTCACATGAAGGGTGTCCAGACCACCCTGAATTTACGCCAATGAGGGGCAAGGGAGTTATTTTGGACACTCTCTTGGACTCCGCCACTCATGGAAACCTTCCGCCAGAGGTTGTGATTAGTGTCTATATGGAAGAAGATGAGGGCCATATGGGAGGGTTTTGGTTTTAAATTTGGTCATTTGTGTCCAGTATGAAGACATGACCTGGACCACCTGGGCTTGAACTCTGGTGTGATTCCCCTTAGAGACTGAATTCAGAGAAGTATTGCCATGAATTTTGTTGGGATTTTAGGAGTCCACCCATGAGAATCACCCTTGGAAACTGAGATCTAGGCCCAGGTTGGCTTTCCACAGAGCCCTGGGTATCTCAGCCAGGATATCACATGATTTAATTCTGAATCTTATCAGCCATAGTTGAGAGTCACAACACCCATGGACGTCACATTGTAGACCTCAATGGGCCTGGCTTCATGTGACATTTTGGCCACTCTTTGGGAAGCCTTGCTTGTGAGAGTTCTACAGAGCATTCATTGAAATGAGCTTCCTCACCATTTAATGGTTCCTGAATGAATTGAAACCCACAGTGCCTGCAACGTCATCCTTGAAAAATGCCTAGATAAATACCATGAAATTTTTGAAATTCCCATGACCAGGTGGCACTGGAGAAACTTTGGATGTCCTGTTGCTGATCGTAAATATGCAAGACAGTTCCTTGATTGAGTGGGTTTCATGAAAATGGTGTAGAACAGAGATGCCAGTATGTTGGAACCTGCTGAGTAGTGGGCCTAGAGCAGTGGTAGGCAGATGTGTGATAAAAAATTTGTGGTGGGGCCATGTGGATCTGCCATTGGCTTCCAAATGGCTTGTGACTGACATGGTGCAGCCAGCAGACCCTTCCATGTAAAGGCTTCTTGTTATATGGAGATGTTTCCGGGCAATGTTCAGAATCAGGTTGCTATAGACATGTGGCCAAGCTATGTGGGATAGAAGCCTGGTTGGTGCATTCTCCTGCAGACCCTGACCAACCACACATGAAAGAATTGCCTCCAGAACTGTGTCCCAGTTGAACTTCTTTTATTTCATGAAGCAAATGCCAAAGTCCCAGTGCAGCAGCAAGAAACACCACGAAAAGTGGAGGATGACCAAATCGCTTCCCAGTCCACATGGGAATACCCTTAACCCCCAGTGGCCACAGTTTACTTACAAAGAGAGAATTCAGCACTGCTGCCTCATGTTCATTGGAAAATAAGAAATCATGTCCTCCAGGTCACATAGATGCAGACACAGCTTTGATGGTCTCACTAGAAAGAAGCTAAAGCTCCTGACAAAAACATATATTTCAAGTGCCCAAACTCAGAGGCAGTTTCTCAAGAAGTATTTAGGCCAGCAGAGCTCCATATATATGGAGTTTTTATCCTGTCCCATACTAGGAAAACTCCTCTACCACTTCCAAGGTTGTAAACTCCTGAGCATATTATTCACAGATTTTATTACTCTACTCCTCTAATTGTGTCTTACTTTGGGGGAAGGAAATGTCAAGGAATTGTTCTGGATGAGAGTGGGAAGATTTTGTTTAGCACATATTTGTATACACATTGGTTTCATTTTTCTATTTTACATTTGATATACTGAATCCCTGACACTAACACATACCCTACTAGATTCTGAATACTAATCCTAATATGATGGAGAAAAATAACCGAAACAGAATAGAAATACAAGCAGTTCAGAGGAGGCACGTTGTATACTTGGACTTGCCTTTTGCATTATATAGGGTAGGAGTTATAAATCTAGTAAATTTTTTGTTGAAATTGTTTTCCATGTGCTTTTACAGTTAACAAATATGTGAATTCCTGTCTCCCTTTCTCTGTATTCTATTCAGCACATGTATTTTTATATGCACATTTAGAATCCTACCTGGTATCACACGTACATTCTTGTGAGTTACATAACTTGGCAGATGCAAAGTGTGAGAAGAGATCACTCCTCCTAAACGCTGTTTGAACTGAAAATTCAAACTATGGGTCAGCTTCCTAGTTGAAAAAAGTTATACATAAATCCATATCCAGTAAAATGAATATTTTTGGATCTGTGGATGATATGTATTTCACGGTGTAATTTGATTGGCATATATATTGCTAATTTTTAAAATCTGTGTGTGGTTATATATATATATATATATATATATATATATATATATATATATTCTCTCCAGATATTTCAAAATATTTAATATATGTGTCTTATTATACACTCCCTAAATTCATTCATGAATATGTATGTGGATTTATAAAAAACTTTTCACAAGATTATTCTCAGAAATATTCATTCACCTGATATACGTATTTTTTTCCTAGTATTGAAAACTAACTTCAGTGAATGGTGCATATGAATCCTAATATTTCTACAGTAACTGATCCAGTTTCACATCAATGCAAGTAGATTCCTATGGGACATGATAAGTATTTTGAAGGTCATTTTTATTTCAACACTGGTACATTACTATTTCTTCAGTTTATGCACATTATAGGATATATATTTCATCCACAAGTTCACAAATTTATAGGCATATATTTCACTTTCAATCACTTTCTGCTTCAGAAAACACGTGTTCCGCCATGTTTCAAACTGGTCTTTTCATGAGACTTCTTTCAAAACACATTATTTTTGATTTCCATAATCACTTTTGAAGCAAAACTCACACACTCTTCATGATAAACCATAAGCCTAGGATTACAATTAGATGTATAACTAGTTGTTATGAATGATTCTATATCAATATATGATTTCTTGAGAGGCAAGATGGCCGCAAAGAGAGTGCAGTAACTCCGTGTACTGCGTCACTGTGAGGGAAAATGACGAGTTAGAACGGCTAAAAGCTATCTTGTTAGGAATTTCCAGCAAAATTGGGGTGCTCCAAAACCTAGCGGAAGGATTTTCATCGCACGAGGATCAGCTTCAGGGGCTCAAATGCGAGTGATCTGTCCGTCTGTATGGAGCGCTGCTTGTTCGGCAGATCACCCCATGGCTGGAGTCTGCAGCGCGCGCTGGGAAATGACAGGCTGGTGGCGCAGAGATACAGCAATGCTGATTCTGTGGGCTCCTGCCAGCTAGGCATTTGCTGAGCTCGGAGCTGAATTCTGGGTTGGAGACAGGGAAAGGAAACGGTCCAGGTTGGTTCTCCACACCGGTCAGACCATGGAGGAAGCCAGCGGTCACCATCTTGGAGAGCTGACGTCACCATCCTTGTTTTCGACTGATTGCAGCTCTTTCAGCTATAGAACAGGTAATTTCAGGCTGACAGTTGTCTGCATCTCGCAGACAAATTGCTCAGACTTAGTGCTAAATAACCCGCGGAAACTGCTTCTTGGAGCCTGCTCCTATCAGAACACGCACCGAGCCCGGAGTGTCGGAGTTCCGGTTCCCGGAGCTGCTCTGGCCCAGGGCTATAGAACCCGCTGAAACTGCTTCTTGGAGCCTGCTCCTGTCGGAGCATGCACCAAGTCCGGAGAGGCCGAATTCTGGCTCCCGGAACTGTTTTGGCCCGGTGATAAAGAACCCGCGGAAACTGTTTCTCGGTCCGGGTCCTGCTGAATACTGTGGAGGCCAGAGGGGCTGAACAGAGCCGCCGCCCGGGCCCGTAACAGGTCCAGCGACCTGCCGGCGTGGTAGTCAAGAAAACCCGGAGGCAGCACTGGCACAGGTCCAGCGACCTGCGCGGCGCGGGTCTCCCAGCTACCGCTCCCACCAGTGCTGACAACTGAGGTCTCTTGCACCGACTCGCCTCGGCGTGGGACTCACGGCTACCGCTCCCACCAGTGCTGACAACTGAGGTCTCTTGCACCAGATATGGGGGCGTGGCTACCAGAAGGTAAGCAAATTGGCTGGGGTTTCTCAGCCCCAAGCTCTACAAACTTAGGGCCTGAGGGAGGCCAACAAGAAGAGTGTGCCCAGGCACTAATGAAACAGCTGCTCCACGCGTGTGCAAGGTAGGCAGAACTGTGAACACCGACAAAACAGGCCCAGTGAACCGCCAGACACATCCCTCCGGTTGGGGGAGGGGCAGAGCCACCGGGCGCCTGCAAGGTAGGCGGACCCGCGACCCACCAGCAGAAAATGCACAGCAATCCACAAAGCGGCATAGCCACCCCCCGAGCCTACAAGGTAGGCAGACCTGTGACCTACCGGCAGGTCATGCCCAAAAAACTGCGGAGGGGCACAGCTGCCCCACGTGCCTGCTAGGTAGGCTGAACCGTGACCACCAACAGAACAGGCCCAGCGGCCGGCCAGACACATCGCCCCGCCCAGGTTGGGGGAGGGGCAGAGCCGCCGGGCGCCTGCAAGTTAGGCATACCTGCGAATCACCAGCAGATCAGGCCCAGCAACCGCGGAGCGGCAGAGCCACCCCCGGGCCTGCAAGGTAGGCACACTTGCCACCCACCGGCAGGTCAGGCCCAACAAACTGCGGAGGGGCACAGCTGCCCCACGAGCCTGCTAGGTAGGCAGAACCCTGACCACCGACAGAACAGGCCCAGAGGCTGGCCAGATACATCGCCCCGCCCCGGTTAAGGGAGGGGCAGAGCAGCCGGGCGCCTGCAAGGTAGGCAGACCTGCGACTCACCAGCAGATCAGGCCCAGCAACTGTGGAGCGGCAGAGCCACCCCCGGGCCTGCAAGATAGGCGCACTTGCCACCCACCGGCAGGTCAGGCCCAAGAAACTGCGGAGGGGCACAGCTGCCCCACGAGCCTGCTAGGTAGGCAGAACGCTGACCACCAACAGAACAGGCTCAGAGGCCGGCCAGACACATTGCCCCACCCCGGTTGGGGGAGGGGCAGAGCCGCCGGGAGCCTGCAAGTTAGGCAGACCTGCATCTCACCAGCATATCAGGCCCAGCAACCCGCGGAGTGGCAGAGACACCCCCGGGCCTGCAAGGTAGGCGCACTTGCCACCCACCGACAGGTCAGGCCCAGCAACTCTCAGAGAGACCCAGCTGCTCCACGCGCGTGCAGGGTAAGCGGAACCGTGACCACCGACAAAAGAGGC
Source organism: Callospermophilus lateralis (assembly GCF_048772815.1). NCBI lineage: Eukaryota > Metazoa > Chordata > Mammalia > Rodentia > Sciuridae > Callospermophilus > Callospermophilus lateralis. Next base: position 88,700 of record NW_027513750.1, read on the forward strand.
CCAGTGGACCGCCAGACACATAGCTCCGGTTGGGGGAGGGGCAGAGGCGCCGGGTGCCTGCAAGGTAGGCGGACCCGCGACCCACCAGCAGAACAGGCACAGCAATCCACAGAGCGGCAGAGCCACCCCCCGAGCCTACAAGGTAGGCAGACCTGCGACCCACCGACAGGTCAGGCCCAAAAAACTGCGGAGGGACACAGCTGCCCCACGTGCCTGCTAGGTAGGCTGAAACATGACCACCAACGGAACAGGCCCAGCGGCCGGCCAGACACATCGCCCCGCCCCAGTTGGGGGAGGGGCAGAGCCGCCGGGCGCCTGCAAGTTAGGCAGACCTGCAACTCACCAGCAGATCAGGCCCAGTGACCCGCGGAGCGACAGAGCCACCCCTGCGCCTGCAAGGTAGGCAGACTTGCCATCCACCGGCAGGTCAGGCTCAGCAACTCTCAGAGGGACACAGCTGCTCCACGCACGTGCAATGTAGGCGGAACCGTGACCACCGACAAAACAGGCCCAGTGGCCTGCCAGATACATCACCCCGGTTGGGGGAGGGGCAGAGCCGCCACCAGCGCCTTTTAGGTAGACATACCTGCAACCGACAGACAGAACAGGCCTAGTGGCCAGCAGAGGGGCAAAACCGCTGCTCACTCCTGCAAGGTAGGCGGACCTGTGACCACCGAAAGAACAGGCCCATCGAAAGTAGAGGCACAGCGGCCTCCCGGCGTGGTAGGCACATTGCCTCAATTGAAGGAGGGGCAGAACCACCGCCAAAGCCTGCAAGGGAGACGATGCAGCTATACAAAAGCAATATAAATATATAGGGGGAAAAATCAATAACACAACAGTTTCACCAAGCAGAAAGAAACGCGATCAGTATGAAAAGACAAGGAAAAAAAGGACCACAAGCAATGCAGGTCAATTCAACTTTAGAAGAGGTAATATCTGCAGCAGATGGAATGTCAGATAAAGAATTCAGGATATACATGCTTCAGATGATCTGGAGTCTCAAGGAAGACATTAGATAGCAAAATCAGACAATGAAAGACCACTTCGACCACTTCGACAATGAATTACATAAACAAATCCAAGAAGCAAAAGATCAATTATTCAGGGAGATAGAGGTTATAAAAAACAAACAAACAGAAATCCTGGAAATTCAGGAAACAATAAACCAACATAAAAACTCAATTGAGAATACTACCAGCAGAGTAGAACACTTAGAAGATAGAACATCAGACAATGAAGACAAAGTATTTCAACTGGAGAAGAACATAGACAGCTCAGCAAAGCTGTTAAGAAACCATGAGCAGAACATTCAAGAAATATGGGATAACATAAAGAGACCAAACTTAAGAGTCATTGGGATACAGGAAGGTATTGAGGTCCAAACCAAAGGAATGAGCAATCTATTCAACGAAATAATACGAGAAAACTTCCCAGACTTGAAGAATGAGACAGAATCCCAAATCCTAGAAGCCTACAGGACGCCGAATGTGCAAAATCATAAGAGATCCACACCTAGACACATTATAATGAAGATGCCCAACATACAGAATAAGGAGAGAATTTTAAAAGCTACAAGAGAAAGGAAGCAGATTACATTTAGGGGTAAACCAATCAGGATAACAGCTGATCTTTTAACACAGACTCTGAAAGCTAGAAGATCCTGGAATAACATATTTCATACACTAAAAGAAAATGGGTTACAACCAAGAATTGTGTATCCCGTGAAATTAAGCTTCAGGATGGAAGATGAAATTAAAACCTTTCATGATAAACAAAAGTTAAAAGAATTTGCAGCTAGAAAACCATCTCTTCAAAACATCCTCGGCAAAATATTACAGGAAGAGGAAATGGAAAATGTCAATGAAAACCAACAGCGGGAGGTAGTCCAGTGAAGGGGGGGAATAATCAAAGAGGAAAACAAACCATGTTTAGTAACATAAATAAACCAATATGGCTGGAAGAACACCCATATCTCAATAATAACCCTAAATGTTAATGGCTTAAACTCACCAATTAAGAGACACAGGCTAGTAGAATGGATCACAAAACAAGACCCAACAATATGCTGCCTTCAGGAGACGCATTTGATAGGAAAAGACATACTTAGACTGAAGGTGAAAGGTTGGGAAAAATCATATCACTCATATGGACTTCGGAAACAAGCAGGAGTGTCCATATTCATATCAAATAAAATAGATTTCAAGCCAAAGTTAATCAAAAGGGATGAAGATGGACACTACATACTTCTCAAGGGAACCATACACCAACAAGACATAACAATCATAAATATATATGCCCCAAACAATGGTGCAGCTATGTTCATCAAACAAACACTTCTCAAGTTCAAGAGTCTAATAGACCACCATACAATAATCATGGGAGACTTCAACACACCTCTCTCACCACTGGACAGATCTTCCAAACAAAAGTTGAATAAGGAAACTATAGAGCTCAATAACACAATTAATAACCTAGACTTAATTGACATATATAGAATATACCACCCAACATCAAGCAGTTACACTTTTTTCTCAGCAGCACATGGATCCTTCTCAAAAATAGATCATATATTATGTCACAGGGCAACTCTTAGACAATATAAAGGAGTAGAGATAATACTATGCATCTTAACTGATCATAATGGAATGAAATTGAAAATTAACGATAAAAGAAATAAGGAAAAATCATGCATCACTTGGAGAATGAACAATAGGTTACTGAATGATCAATGGGTTATAGAAGACATCAAGGAGGAAATTAAAAAATTCTTAAAGATAAATGAAAACACAGACACAACATATTTTAATCTATGGGACACATTGAAAGCAGTTCTAAGAGGAAAATTTATTGCTTGGAGTTCATTCCTTAAAAAAAGAAAAAACCAACAAATAAATGATCTAATACTTCAACTCAAAATCCTAGAAAAAGAAGAGAAAAACAACAGCAAAAGAAGTAGAAGACAAGAAATAATTAAAATCAGAGCTGAAATTAATGAAATCGAAACGAAAGAAACAATAGAAAAAATTGACAAAACTAAAAGTTGGTTCTTTGAAAAAATAAAAAAAATCGACAGACCCTTAGCCACGCTAACGAAGAGAAGAAGAGAGAGAACTCATATTACCAGCATACGGGATGAAAAAGGCAATATCACAACAGACACTTCAGAAATACAGAAGATTATCAGAAATTATTTTGAATCCTTATACTCCAACAAAATAGAAGATAGTGAAGGCATCGATAAATTTCTTAAGTTATATGATTTGCCCAGATTGAGTCAGGAGGATATTGACAACCTTAACAGACCAATATCAATTGAGGAAATAGAAGATACCATCAAAAGACTACCAACTAAGAAAAGCCCAGGACCGGATGGGTATACAGCAGAGTTTTACAAAACCTTTAAAGAGGAACTAATACCAATACTTTTCAAGCTATTTCAGAAAATAGAAAAAGAGGGAGAACTTCCAAATTTATTCTATGAGGCCAACAACACCCTGATTCCTAAATCAGACAAAGACACTTCAAAGAAAGAAAACTACAGACCAATATCTCTAATGAACCTAGATGCAAAAATCCTCAATAAACTTCTGGCGAACCGGATACAAAAACATATCAAAAAAATTGTGCAACATGATCTGGTAGGATTTATCCCTGGGATGCAAGGTTGGTTCAATATACGGAAATCAATAAATGTTATTCACCACATCAATAGGCTTAAAAATAAGAACCATATGATCATCTCGATAGATGTGGAAAAAGCATTCAACAAAGTAGAGCATCCCTTTATATTCAAAACTCTAGAAAAACTAGGGATAACAGGAACATACCTCAATATTGTAAAAGCAATCTATGCTAAGCCTCAGGCTAGCATCATTCTGAATGGAGAAAAACTGAAGGCATTCCCTCTAAAATCTGGAACAAGACAGGGATGCCCTCTCTCACCACTTCTGTTCAACATAGTTCTCGAATCACTGGCCAGAGCAATTAGACAGACGAAAAAAAATAAAGGCATAAAAATAGAAAAGAAGAACTCAAATTATCACTATTTGCAGATGACATGATTCGATACCTAGCAGACCCAAAAGGGTCTACAAAGAAACTATTAGAGCTAATAAATGAATTCAGCAAAGTGGCAGGCTATAAAATCAACACGCATAAATCAAAGGCATTCCTGTATATCAGCGACAAATCCTCTGAAATGGAAATGAGGACAACCACCCCATTCACAATATCCTCAATAAAAGTAAAATACTTGGGAATCAACCTAACAAAAGAGGTGAAAGACTTATACAATGAAAACTACAGAACCCTAAAGAAAGAAATAGAAGAAGATCTTAGAAGATGGAAAAATATACCCTGTTCATGGATAGGTAGAAGTAACAACATCAAAATGGCGATAATACCAAAAGTTCTCTATAGGTTTAATCCAATGCCAATCAAAATCCCAACGGCATTTCTTGTAGAAATAGAGAAAGCAATCATGAAATTCATATGGAAAAATAATAGACCCAGAATAGCAAAAACAATGCTAAGCAGGAAGTGTGAATCAGGCGGGATAGCTATACCAGACTTCAAACTATACTACAGAGCAATAGTAACAAAAACACCATGGTACTGGTAACAAAACCGGCGGGTGGACCAATGGTACAGAATAGAGGACACAGAAGCCAATCCACAAAACTACAACTATCTTATATTCGATAAAGGGGCTAAAAGCATGCAATGGAAGAAGGATAGCATCTTCAACAAATGGTGTTGGGAAAACTGGAAATCCATTTGCAACAAAATGTAACTGAATCCCTTTCTCTCGCCATGCACAAAATTAACTCAAAGTGGATCAAGGAACTTGATATCAAATCAGAGACATGGCATTTGATAGAAGAAAAAGTTGGCTATGATCTACATATGTGGGGTCGGGCTCCAAATTCCTCAATAGGACACCCATAGCACAACAGTTAATAACTAGAATCAACAAATGGGACTTACTCAAACTAAAAAGTTTTTTCTCAGCAAAAGAAACAATAAGAGAGGTAAATAGGGAGCCTACATCCTGGGAACAAATCTTTACTCCTCACACTTCAGAAAGAGCCATAATATCCAGAATATACAAAGAACTAAAAAAATTAGACAATGAGATAACGAATAACCCAATCAACAAATGGGCCTAGGACCTGAACAGAAATTTCTCAGAGGAGGACATACAATCAATCAACAAGTATATGAAAAAATGCTCACCATCTCTAGCAGTCAGAGAAATGCAAATCAAAACCACCCTAAGATACCATCTCACTCCAGTAAGATTGGCAGCCATTAGGAAGTCAAACAGCATCAAGTGCTGGCGAGGATGTGGGGAAAAGGGTACTCTTGTACATTGCTGGTGGGACTGCAAATTGGTGCGGCCAATTTGGAAAGCAGTATGGAGATTTCTTGGAAAGCTCGGAATGGAACCACCATTTGATCCAGCTATTCCCCTACTCGGTCTATTCCCTAAAGACCTTAAAAGAGCACACTATAGGGACACTGCTACATCCATGTTCATAGCAGCACAATTCACAATAGCAAGACTGTGGAACCAACCTAGATGCCCTTCAATAGACAAATGGATAAAAAAAATGTGGCATTTATACACAATGGAGTATTACTCTGCATTAAGAAATGACAAAATCATAGAATTTGGAGGGAAATGGATGGCATTAGAGCAGATTATGCTAAGTGAAGCTAGCCAATCCCTTAAAAACAAATGCCAAATGTCTTCTTTGATATAAGGAGAGTAACTAAGAACAGAGTAGGGACGAAGAGCATGAGAAGAAGATTAACATTAAAGAGGGATGAGAGGTGGGAGGGAACGGGAGAGAGAAGGGAAATTTCATGTAAATGGAAGGAGACCCTTAGGGGTATACAAAATTACATACAAGAGGATGTGAGGGTAAAGGAGGAAAATATAAGGGGGAGAAATGAACTACAGTAGAGGGGGTAGAGAGAGAAGAGGGGAGGGGAGGGGGGAGGGGGGATAGTAGAGGATAGAAAAGGCAGCAGAATACAACAGACACCAGAATGGCAATATGTAAATCAATGGTTCTGCAACTGATGTGATTCTGCAATCTGTATATGGGGTAAAAATGGGAGCTCATATCCCACTTGAATCAAAGTGTGAAATATGATATATCAAGAACTATGTAATGTTTTGAACAACCTACAATAAAAATTAATTAAAAAAATATATGATTTCTTATATATTTTCAGATATCAATTCAATACATTATTTAAAGGGGAACCAGTTATATTATTTCTTAACTGTATGATCTATTCATGCATTATCTCTATATTCATAGACACAGGGTACACCTATTTTTACCCTCAATACTAATTTATACGTTTTCAAAATATTCCTCAAAAAATGGTGGAAGAAATACTCATGTCACCTGATCTATATATACATTTTATCACAGTAGTATTCTGTACAAAAAAATCAAAGGTCACCCTTAAGTTTGTACCAAAGCCTAAATGGAAAGTGAGCATGGATTACTAAAACCTTCCATGTCCAGGTGGCCTAATGCTCTCAAATGTCAATCTTATTGGTGACTACATTTTTGTTTCTTCCTAAGATTATATATTCAACCTCAAGCCTGTTGAAAATGTCTAATCCTATCACTCACTTTATACTTTGCCTGATTTAGTAATGTCTCTATTTATATCTATTTTCCTACATATTTTCCCCTGTTCATCATTGTGACTGACTCTTCACTTGTGCTGACATTTACATTCACTGTCTACCTGAAACCCTATTGCTTAAGAACTTTTGGTCTAAATCCTATTCTCACTGTTCTTTGTAAACCTACTGACTATCTTCCTAATCCTACCGACTATCCCTTTTTGAGTGGATGTTCTCTTCGACATTCAATCATCCAAGGTACAAGCTCCTATGCCATTGTATATAGATTTATCTGAGGGTCTCCTTTCATTTCCAAGCAATTTCCCTTAAATAATTCAAAGCTAAGTGTACCAATTAAGGGCCCAATGCCCTTCTGGACTTCATATCTTCCATAGATTTCTGTTTTTATACTTATATTTCACCTATATATTCTTGTAAATATCATAGTTTCCCAATACCATTATTCGTCATGCAGAAGGATTCCTAACCCCAAATTGAACATGTTACTAACCCAAAACCATACATTGTTCTCTCAATCGAACTTTACAGAACAGCAGGGACAGGGTTGCTCTTAAAATACAGGAATGTAGGGCATGTTCCAGCTGTTGAGAACATCAAAGGTCCATGCAGAAATGATCCCTTGAGAAGATGTAGGCAGCTACGAAAGACCTGAGAGAGAAAAGTCATCTTCTATGGCAAACAACCTTGTCAGCATGAAGGGATGTGTATGAATCAGCCTCTCTCTTCTTAATGTAGAGAAGATGGACCAAAACAGTGCTAGGTGGAGAGCTGTTCCCGGGTGCCCATGGTTTATATACCATTCTAACTTGTGAAAGTGTCACAGGAAGTAGGGGCAGCCTCCATCTCATGGGACTCTTGAAAGCAACTGTTAGGACAAAGTGGTTGTCAAGGCAATGACCTCATTCAGTTCCTGAAGAAGTGATCTACCTCACTTCCTTGGTGATGGAACTCTCTTAACTTGGGATCCAGGAAGCCAGGCACCCGGAGCCAGTCCAGTCCCAGACCCAGTAGGCTCACTTGTTTGAATTTACCAAGGAGAGTGTCAGTCTTTCTTGGTACCTACAGATGTGAGGATGGCCAAATACCAGGAGAGCTCTTCATAGGGGCCTTTCCTGAGAAAGTAGGTAGTGGTTCACCGCAGGCTCCTGACAACTTCACAGAGTTGGCCAAGGAGACCAGATCTGAGATAGGACAGGCCATTTTGGGGGAACATAGTATGGCCCACCACTCAGAGAAAACTCCGGATAGTCACAGAGTTACATGGGGGAAGGAGGTGTCTTTGTGGGTGTGGGTGTGATTTTGTGGTTTTGTCTCATGATCTGAGAATAGGTAGGAAAGACGGTTTGTTTGATTTGGAGTGGTCTTCTTCTAGTAAGTCGTTGGACAAGGCAAGTGTTTCTATGTCTGTGTATCCCACTGTGTCCGTGGTTGTAGACATTAGAAAATAGAATGCAACAATTGATATGTCCTGTATAGTAGAAAGATTCCCGGCATTCATCCTGCCCAATTTATGAATGGACTGCAGCTTGCCTTATCCATGGGCAACACCTGCTACCTTCCTAAGTTCATGTTTCTTCCAGAATTCTCACCACTCTCCAGAATATTCTCATGGTTTTGTGTCCAAAATATGTACCACCTCCAAGCTCTGTGACATTGCCATGTCCTGGATAGCTGAAGGGAATGGCGAGCATCTCAGAAAACACAGATGTAAGTGTGACCAAGAAAGTCTCAGTTGAGAAACCATGCTTTCGGCCTTTTGCTTATCAATTGTTCTGTTTCCCTGAATGTCAGGAAGGTCTTTGCCTCAGGCCACCCCTTTGTGAAGCCTGAAGAAAACAGTTTTCAAATGAAAATGAATGGGCACCACCTGTGGCTCTTTGCTTAATTGCTTTGGAAAGGGATGTGTCTAAATCAGCCTCTTGGCCCTGTGTGAGGTTGTGGCTTAGATTCTCAGCACCTGATGGATATAAAGAGAGATCCCATGTGTGCATCCAAAACCAAAATGGCCAAAAGAGCAATTATTGTGAATGAAGTCTCTCGCATTCATTTGTAAGGTTCCTGACCACCATCAAGTGAGAATACGGATCCTTTGGGTCAAATGAGTTATGCACAGCCCTGCAGAGGCTAGCCCATAGGTTTTTGGGTTTTCTCATGGCTCCAAATCATATAAAGAATCTATACCTGACAGTCAGTAGGCCTCAAATTGGAGATGCAGAGCAGTATTAACAGCTAGCCTATCTGATCATTCCTGGTTCACCGGATGGGTGTCCAGGCCACCTTGACTTTAGGCAAATGAGGGGCAAGGGAGCTTATTTTTGACACTGTCTTGGGCTGCACCCCTCATGAAAAACTCCAGCCAGAGGTTATGATAAGTGTCTATATGGAAGAAGATGAGAGCCATGTGGGAGTGTTTGGTTTTAATTGTGGTCATTTGTTTGGCGGTTGGAAGAGATAACTGGATCCACCTGGGCTTGAACTCTGGCATGATTCCTCTTAGAGACTGAGTTCTGGAATTTACCTCAAAGAAGTATTGCCATGAAATGTGTTGGGATTTTAGGAGGCCACGCATGAGAAGCCTGCCTTGAAAACTGAGATCGAGTGCCAGGGTGTCTTTCCACAGTGCAGTGAGAATCTCAGCCAGGATATCACATGATTTTATTCTGAAAGACTTGGCAGCCATAGTTGAGAATCTAAACACATATGGAACTCATATTGTAGACCTCAATGATCCTGGCTTCATGTGACCTTTTGGCCACTCTTTGGGAAGCCTTGCCTGTGAGATTTCTCCAGAGTTTTAATTTAAATGAGCTTCCTCACCACATAATGGTTCCTGCATTAATTGAAACGTACAGTGACTCCAACTTCATCCTTCAAAAATGGCTAAATAAATACCATCAAATTTCTGAAATTCCCATGACCAGGTGGCACTGGAGAACCTTTGGATATCCTGTTGCTGATCATGAGTGAAATAATTCCCCACGCAATGACACTTCACCGGGAGAATTCCAATTTTATTGCTCAAAGCTGTGTGCTTATATAGAACTAAGGGGGAGATGGTAGGGCTTAGATAAATGGCAGCAACCCGTTTATTGGCAAGTTCTTTCAGATATCAGCTCCAGAGCCCAGGAATTAGTTCTCATTGGGGCTAAGGTTCCCCACAAGTGAGATTTGAAATTGGCGCTGACGTGAGAGTTCACAAGGGTGGGAACTTTTTGCGCCACTGCAGAAATGAAGAAGGTAGGAAGAAGAAGTCCTTAGGCGCCATGTTGAGGTTTTTCTCTGGGGTATGGCTGCCATTTATTCTTTTCCCAACATTCCACCCTTTTTGTTTTCTTAGGAAGTGGGGCGTCATTTGTCAGATCCGGCTGCTTCCTGCTGTGTGGGGGTGGTGTGGGGCCTAGAAAGAGAAGTGGAGGAATGCTCATGGAGCAGGTTTGGGATTATCATGGCAGCCAGAAATAAAACCCAGTGGCTATAGACAGCTACTTTCGTAGGGGTGAAGTCAATGAATGTTCCCTGAAGCCAAAGTTGTCGATGGCATGGAACTAGTCCTGGATGGAAGAGATTGTTGGTATCAGCCACTGGTCCTGTAACAGAGACTCTAGGAAATACTGGAAGCGTTGCCTGGACATGGCGTCACCAGCACCTGAAGAAGATCAGAGCAAATAAAAACAGAATGAAGATAAAAATTAAAGGAAATGTCATTTTTTGGCAGAAGTTCCATGTTGGGGGACTGACATAGAAGAGGCCAAGGGCCATGAGAAATCTTAGAAGGTGGTAAAGACTCATGAATCCAGGATGGCAGATTAAGAGGTTCTCAGAGCTCGTTGTCTCCCGCTGTCTGATACCCATTGCATTCCATCATGCCTGGTAGTGAGCTTCATCACTGAGTTACTGTTCTCTTGGAGATGTTGGGGGTTCATCGGTCATCAGAGGCTGGTAGTGCCTAAGCAAAAGCTGGTTGAAAGTTTGATTAGGAATTTTTTGCAGTTGGGTTTGAAGGCACTTCATTTTGCAGGGCAAGAGAGCACAAAAAGGAGCATCCCAATAAGGGGCCCCAAGATATGTAGTAAGTACATGGCAAGATAGGATTGGAAGAACCCTATGATGGGATTGGAGGAGGTATGTTTGAGAAATTCGGTCGATAATTCCTGCAATTTAACAACATTTTTTTTTATTAGCCCAGATTCATTAACATAATAGCAAAATTCCTCTCTGAGGAATAGGCATGTAACCCCTTTTTCTGCAGTGAGAAGATCAATTGCCCTTTGGTTCTGTAAAGCCACTTTTGCCAATGATGTAACCTGCCGCTGCAAGGAACCCAGAGACTCAGCCATGGTATTGAGTGTTTCCTGCAGTTTTTGTTGAAGGTCATTGGATGCCCATAGAGCATGACCTATAGCTCCACCAGAGAGTCCGAGACTCGTCACTGAGGTTGATAAAATGAGGCCTACCAGAACCGGCAGAAAGACTACCTTACGGGTGCGGAAAGGTAGGGCCAACTGTCGGAATTCGGTGGGAGTATACAAAGATAGCTGAGGAACTACAGTAACCAAGAAACAGGTGCCAGAGACATTGATCGTTGAGGTACTTAAAGACCCATTACACCAGAGGAAATGTTCAGGTTGCCTAAACACAGGGCTCTATGGGGTGTTGTAGCTCAAGGAACAAACGGGTAAAGGATTCATTATTGGCAGGTGGAAACAGATGAAAGGAAATAAAGTATTGGTGGAATAACTTTCCCACAGTGGGTTACGGGTCACATGTAGGGTTTGTCCTTTTTAGAGAAATTGTAGGGTTTTGCTGGAATATTTTCTGCCGCTAATGGGACTGCTGCTAGAAGTGGACGACTAAGTGAAGCACAGAGAAAGCACTGAGAAGTAGGCAAAGAAAGACGGGTGGAGTTTAATAATCAAAACGTTTGGTGTAGCAAATTGAGCCATGTGGGAGAGGGACCTGAGGGGGTTGAAGGCTCTGAATCCTCTTTGGATGAGCTATGGATACGATCTCGAAGTTTTGATTCTGAGTCCTTAATGTGTTCGACTACCTGGATGGTTGCCTTAGGTGGCGTAATCAGGGTGCGGCCAATAGTCATCCACCCTGTGGGTCTGACTGAGGTTGTCTGAGCATAGACAGCAAACTCAACATAGCCCCAACGTTTGGCCTTGGGGTCAGGTTTATCTAAAGTATACCATCCATTGTTATTGGATGAAGAGCCTTTATGCCACTGTATGTAACTAGAAGTCCACCCTTCAGGGTAACCGAGTGAGTGGTAAGAATAGCTACCACGTTCATCATGGAACCTGCATGACCAATAGGGGCACCCATTATATATCTCAGGCCACCAATGACAATAATCTTTTGTTTGATCAAAAAGGAAGCAAATGAAAGGCCAGTTCCAGCTACCAGGGATGAAGGTCCTTGAAGGTGACAATTTTAGGGAAATAGAGGTGCAGTTGTGGATGAAGCAAGTAGTTGCATCCACTCCGCGGACCATCTGCATGCCATGTTCTGAGTATCGTTCCCGAAGAGTGAATAAATGCATGGTAGGTGAGGAGGGTAAAGACCAGTCCTGACAGAGCACAGAAAATAAGCAGAGCACAAAAAACAAGCAGTTAGAGAAGACTAGGGTGTTGGGAGAGCTCATTGTGCCTTCTTTAAGAGGAATTGGGCTGCAAGGAAAACCGTGTGAGCCGCAACTTAAATGGGTGAGATGGGTGTGGAGAGCAGGAGTAAAGGGGAGGTTCAGGAGGTGATTCTTGGAGTTCCTCTGGGGTGGCCCTGTCGTCAGCATGTGGGGCCTCCTGGTGATGTGGCTTCAACCTAGACATGTAATTCCAGGGAGTGAGTCGGTTGTCTGGTAAGGAGAGTTTGGCGGCGGTGGGGGTACAGAGAATGACAGGATGGGGCCTTCCCATTTTGGGGCAAGAGTCCCTTTCTCCTCTGGGGTATTATAATTGACTAGACTAACAGGTGTTAAGGGAGGAGTTTTTGGAGAGGAGACTGGGTCCGGAAGAAGCCAGTCCTGATATTTCCAGAGTTCCGAGCGGAGATGAAGCAAGAGAGGCAAAGACAAATCTCGGGTGAGAGGTCCTTGTGAAATGACCAACGCAGGGGTTATAAGATGTCTTTCATACATTATCTCAAAAGGAGACAGTAAAGATGGTTTCTTAGGGAGAGCTCTGATTCGAAGCAAAGCCAAGGGAAGGAGTTTGACCCAGTCTATGTTTAATTCCATTGTCAATTTGGTAAGGACTTCCTTTAGAGTACGATTTACCCTTTCCACATTCCCTGAAGCCTGGGGGAAATATGGACAGTTGAAATGCCACTTGAAGGAGAGGGCTTGAGAGACCTTTTGTGTGATCCTAGAAGTAAACTCAGGGCCATTGTCATATTGTAGGGAAGTGGGCATACCAAACCTGGGGATGATGTCTGTCAGTAAGATTGAAGCTAAAGTGGAAGCCTTTTTATTGGAAGTGGGAAATGCCTCAACCAAACCAGAGAAAGTGTCCACAAAGACAAGGAGGTATTTAGTGTGCCATACTGTGGGCATGTTGGTGAAGTCTACCTGCCAGTCAGCAGAGGGAATGTGTCCCCGGGCTTGTTGGGAAGGGAAACGTTTGGGCCTTAAAGGAGTATGAGGGTTGGTCCGCTGACAGATCTGACAATTAGAGGCTATATTCTGTAGCATGGCTTGTCAGAGGGAGTGAGGAAGAAGAAACTCTGTAAAAAGAGGGTCAAAGACTGAGAATTGGAAAGGAATAGAGTATGAAGGAACTTGAAAAGATGCTTGTTCTTACTGAAAGAAGTAGGGGCTTCAGATGAGCTGTCTAAAGTGGCCATTATATGTTCACCATGGGGGCCATGATTGGAAGTGGTAGCAGCCATTCGTGCCACCTGGTCAGCTTTGGCATTGCCCTCAGTGATAAGAGAGCCGTCCTTCTGATGGGACCTACAATGGACATCTCCCAACTGGGTGGGTAAGTGGGAGGCCTCTATCAGATTGGTTATAAGAGCTGAATTAGTGATCGCATTACCTTTGGTGGTAAGTAGGCCTCGCTTCTTTCAAATTGCAGCATGGGATAATAAGATATGGAAGACATATTTTGAATCATTTTAGAGGGTGAGGGATTTGCCTTGTGCTAGAAGGCAGGCACGAGTGGATGCTATAAAATCAGCCTGCTGGTCTGTAGTTCCTGAAGGCAAAACTTTGGCCTCTATAATCTCAGTGGCTGAAAATACAGCGTATCCAGAGTAATGAGTTCCATTCTGCCTAAAGGAACTGCTGTCAGTAAACCAGATAAGGTCAGGCTTGGTGAGTGGTCTCTCATAAATGGAAGAATGACAGGGGAGGAAATCATCTAAGTTTTCCAAGCAATTTTGAGTTGGTGTGTGAGACATGGGAGTTATTGGGAGCAGTGAGGCAGGGTTCAGTGCAGAGCAGGGGAGGAAAATAATATTAGGGTTTTCCAGAAAGGAAGTGAGGAGCGACAGAACTCTGGATGTGGGGAGGGTTTGAAGACCCTTTTAAGGTAAAAGATCTTTCAAGTGATGTGGGGAGTAGATAGTTCAAGGGGCCCCAAAAGTCAGATTAGAGGCTTCTTTGTGTAAAATTTTTCCAGTAGCCAGAGCTCTTAAGCAAGGGGCCCACCCACGGATGGAAAATAAGAAACCATGTCCTCCAGGTCACATAGATGCAGACCCAGGTTGATGATTTCACTAGAAAGGAAGCTAAAGCACGTGACAACAGCATATATTTCAAGTGCCCAACCTCACAGGCAGTATCTCAAGAAGTCTCTAGGACAACAGACCTCCATGTTTTTGAAGTGTTTACCCTGTCCCTTACTTTTGGAAACTCCTCTAACACTTCCAAGGTTGTGAACTTCTGATCGCATTCCATTCCAGATATGTATTCATGGATTTTCTAACTCTTCTCCTCTAATTGTGTCTTACATGGGGTGAAGGTGTTGTCAAGGTATTGTTCTGGATGAGAGTGGGAAGATTTTTGTGTAGCACATATTTACATACACATTGGATTCATTTTCCAATTTTCCATTCGAAATACTGAATCCCTGTCAGTAACCCATACCCTAATAGACTCTGACTACTAATCCTAATATAATGGAGACAAATAACCCAAACATAATATTAATACAAGCAGTTCAGAGGAGGCATGGTGTATAGTTGGTCTTGCCTTTTGCATGATATAGTGTAGGAGTTATAAATCTTGTCAATTGTTTGTTGAAATAGTACTCCATGTGTTTTTAAAGTTAACACATATGTGAATTTCTGTCTCCTTTTTTCTGTAGCCAATTCAGCACATGTATTTTTATATGCACATATAAAATCATACCTGGTATCACACGTACATTTTTGTGAGGTGGCTAACTTGGCAGAAACAAAGTATGAGAAGAGATCACCCCTCCTAAACGCTTTTGGAACTGAAAATTCAAACTATGAGTGAGATTTTTAGTTGAACAACATTATACATAAATCCATGTTCAGTAAAATTAATATTTTTGGATCGGTGGATGATATATATTTCACGATGAATTTTGATTGGCATATATATTGCTACTTTCTAATGTTTCTCTGTGAGATATATATATATATATATATTCTCTAGATTTTTCCAAATATAAAATATATGTGTCCTATTATACACTCCCTAAATAATTCACTCATGCTCATGTATGTGGTTTTATAATCAAATTTTCATACGATTATTTTCAGAAATATTCATCCACCTGAAATACATATTTGTTTTCTAGTACTGAAAACTCACTTCACTGAATGGTGCAAACAAATCCTTATATTTCTACTGTAACTGACCCAATTTAACATCAATGCAAGTAGATTCCGAAGGGGCATGATGTGTATTTTGACGTTCATTTTTATTTAACACTGGTACATTACTATTTCTTCAGTTTTTGTACATCATAGTATATACATTTCATCCACAAGTTCACAAATTTAAAGACATTTGAAACACATTCAATCACTTCCTGCTTCAGTACACATGTATTCCTCCTTGCTTTTGACTGGTTATTTATTGAGACTTCTTTCCAAACACATTATTTTCGATTTCCATAATCAATTTTGAAGCAAAACTCACACACACTTTATGATAAACCACAACCCTAATATTACCATTAGATGTATAACTGGTTGGAATGAATGTATGTATGTCAATATGACATTTCCTGTGTATTTTCAGATATCAATTTATTCCAATTTCTAAAGTTGGAATCTGTTATATTATATATTCACACATGGTACACCTATTTGTGCCCCCAATACTAATTTATATCTCTTCTAAATATTGCTCCCAGAAATGGTGCAAGAAAGACTCATGTCACCTGATCTACATATACATTTTATCACAGTAATATTCTGGCCACAAAATGCAAAGTCACACTTACAATTGTACCAAAGCCTAAATGGAATGTGAGTATGGATTATGAAAATCACCCATGTCCATGTTGCCTAATGCTCTCAAATGTCAATCCTATTGGTGACTACATATTTGTTTCTTCCTAAGATTATGTATTCAACCTCAAGCCTGTTGAAAATGTCTAATCCTATCAATCACTTCATAATTTGCCTGATTTCCTAATGTCTCTAATGATATCTGCTTTCCTACATATTTTCCCCAGTTCATCATTGTGACTGACTCTTCAAATGTGCTGACATTTACATTTTCTGTCTACCTGAAACCCTATTGCTAAGGAAGTTTTTGTCCAAATCCTATACTGACTCTTTTTTCTAATCCTATCAAGTATCTTCCTAATCCTACCAACTATCCTTTTTTGACTGGATGTTCTCTTCAACATTCAATTATCCAAGGTACAAGGTCCTATGCCATTATGTATAGATTTATCTGAGACACATGTGCACAACATAATTCAGAGTAAAGTATCCCAATCAAGGATCCAATGCCCTTTTGGGCTTCAAATCTTACCTAGATTTGTGTTTTCATACATATATTTCACCTCTATATATCCTTATAAATATTGCAGGTTCCCAATACCATTATTCATGCAGCAGAATGATTCCTAACCCAAATCAATCATGTTATTAATCCTAACCATACTTTGTTTCCTCAACCTAACTTTACAGAAAAGCAAGGACAAAGTTGTTCTTATATAGAAATGTAAGAGATCTTCCACCTGCTGAGAACCTCAAAGGTCCATGCAGAAGTGAACCCTGGGGAAGATATAGAAAGCTATGAAGGACCTGAGAGAGCGAAAGTCATCTTTCATGACAAAAAAAAAAAAAAAACAGGTCAGGATGAAGGGGTGTGTCTGAAGCAGTCTCTCTCTTCTTAATGTAGAGAAGATGGACCAAACCAGGCTTGTGTGGAGAGCTGTTTACGGGTGCCTATGTTTGATATACCATTCTTACTTGTGAAAGTGTCACAGGAAGTAGGGGCAGCCTCCATCTATTGGGACACTTGGAAGCAACTGTTAGGACAAAGATGTTGCCAAGGCAGTGACCTCATTCAGTTCCTGAAGGAAGTGACCTATATAACTTTCTTGGTGATGGAACTCTCTGAACTTGGGATCCAGGAAGCCAAGTACCCAGAGTCATTCCCAGTCCCAGTCCCAGTGGCCACACATGTTTGGATTTACCAAGGACAGAATCGGTCTTTCTGTGTAACTACTGATGTGAGGATAGCCAAATTCCAGGAGAGCTCTGAAGAGGGGCCTTTCCTGAGAAAGCAGGTAGTGTCTCACTACTGGCACCTGACAACTTCACAGTGTTGGCCAAGGAGACCAGATGTGACATAGGACAGCCCATTTCGGGGAAACGTAGTATGTCCCATCAGTCAGAGGACACTCCGGATAGTCACAGACCTACTTGGGGGAAGGAGTTGACTTTGTGGGTGTGCGTGTGAGTTTGTGGTTTTGTCTCATGATCTTAGAATATATAGGAAAGTCGGTTTGTTTGATTTGGAGTGGACTGTTTCTAGTAAGTCTTTTGACAATGCGAGTGTTTCTATGTCTGTTTATCCCACTGTGTCCGTGGTTGTAGACATTAGAAAAGAGAATGCATCAATGGATGTGTCCTGTCTAGTAGAAAACTTCACAGCATTCATCCTGCCCAATTTATGAATGGACTGTGGCTTTCCTAATGGATGGGCAACAACTACTATCTTCCTAAGTTCCTGTATGTCTTCTTGAATTCTGGCCACTCTCCAGAATAGGTTCAGGGTTTTGTGTCCACGATATGTACCACCTCCAAGCTCTGTGACATGGCCATGTACTGGATAGCTGAAGGGAATGGGATCATCTCAGAAAACTCAGATATCATTCCAGAAACCCTGCAATGGGCCATTTGCTTATCTATTGTTCTGTTGCCCTGAATGTCAGAAAGGTCTTTGCCTCAGGCCACTCCTTTGTGAAGCCTGAAGGAAACGGTTTTCAAGGGGAATTAATGGGCATCATCTGTTGCTCTTTGCTTAATTGCTTTGGAAAGGAATGTGTCTGCATCAGACTCTTGGCCATGT
Organism: Callospermophilus lateralis; assembly: GCF_048772815.1. Lineage (NCBI taxonomy): Eukaryota > Metazoa > Chordata > Mammalia > Rodentia > Sciuridae > Callospermophilus > Callospermophilus lateralis. The sequence continues at coordinate 106,885 of NW_027513750.1, forward strand.
GTGAGGCTGTTGCATAGATTCTCAGCACCTGATGGATCTAAAGAAAGTTCCCACGTGTGCTTCCAAAACCAAAATGGCCAAAAAAGCAGTCATTGTGGACGAAGTCTCTCGCCTTCCTCTGTAACCTTCCTAACCTCCATCAAGTGAAAATAGGGATCCTTTGTGTCAAATGAGTTCTCAAAACACTGCAGATGATAGCCCATATGTGCTTGGGTTTTTTCATGATTCCAATTCACATAAAGAGTCTATACCCGAGAGTCAGTAGGCCTCAAATTGGAGAAGCAGAGCAGTATTTATGGCAGGCTTATTTGATCACTCCTGGTTCTCAGGAAGGGTATCCAGGCAACCCTGACTTTAGGCAAATTATGGGCAAGGGAGTTTATTTTGTACACTGTCTTGGGCTGAGCCCCTCATGGAAACCTCCAGCCACAGGTTATGATGAGTGTCTATATGGAAGAAGATGAGGGCCTTGTGGGAGTGTTTTGGTTTTAATTGTGGTCATTTGTGTAGTGCTTGGAAGTGATGACAGGGTCTACCTGGGCTTGAACTCTGGTGTGATTCCCCTTAGAGTCTGAGTTCTGGAACTGATCTCAGAGAAATATTGCCATGAACTGTGTTCAGATTTTAGGAGGCCACACATTGGATTTCCCCTTGGAAACTGAGATCAAAAAAGAAGGGTGACTTTCCACAGAGCCTTGGAATCTCAGCTAAGATATCACATGATTTTATTCTGAAAGATGTGGCAGCCATAGTTGACAGTCAGAACACCCATGGACGTCACATTGAAGACCTCAATGGGCCTGGCTTCATGTGACCTTTTGACCACTCTATGGGATGACTTGCCTGTGAGATTTCTCCAGAGATTTCATTGAAATGAGTTTCCTCACCATTTAATGGTTCCTGAATGAACTGAAACCCACAATGCCTCCAACTTCATCCATGAAAAATGGCTAAATAAATACAATAAAATTTTTGAAATTCCCTTAACCAGGTGGCACTGGAGAACCTTTGGATGTCTTTTTCCTGATCATGAGTGTACAAGAGAATGCCATGATTGACGGGGTTTCATGAAAATGGTGTAGAACAAAGATGCCAGTAAGTTGGACCCTGCTGAGTAGTGGGCCTATTGCAGTGGTGGGCAGGTGTGTGATAATACATCTGTGGTGTGGCCAGGAGGATTTTCCATTGCCTTCAAAATGGCTTGTGACTGATATGGTGCAGCCAGCAGACCCTTCTTGTTACATGGAGAGGGTTCTGGGCAAAGTTCAGAGTCAGATTTCTATGGACAAATGGGCAAGCTTTGTGAGATAGAAGCCTGGTTGGTGCATTCTCTGTCACCACAAGTGACAGAACTCCCTCCAATACTGGGTCCCAGTTGAACTCGTTGTATTTCATGAAGCAAATACCAAACTCCCAGTGCAGCAGCAAGAAACACCACGAAAAGTGGAGGATGACCAAATGGCTTCACAGTTCACACGGGGAGACACTGAGCACCAAGTGGCCACAGTTTACCTATAAATACAAAATTCAGCACTGCTGCCTCATGTTCATTAGAATACAAAAAACCATGTCCTCCAGGTCACGTAGATGCAGACCCAGCTTTTATGGTGTCACTAGAAAGGAAGCTAAATCTCCTTACAACAACATATATTTCAAGTGCCCAACCTCAGAGGAAGTTTCTCAAGAAGTCTTTAGGCCGGCAGAGCTCCACGTCTTTGGAGTGTTTACCTGTTAGACCAGGATGCTAGAAAAGACCACTGACTCAAATTAAAATCAAATAAAATTAAGCTTATTATTTCCACCGGCCGTGCTGCCTCTCCCTCCCAAAATGGTGGGAACAAGACAGCATCCCCAGCTTTCCTACAGCCCAGTTTTATAGCCCAGAAAGTTACACAAAAGGGGGGTTACAGATAACAGAACTCTGATAAACATCACATTAAAGGTAGTTTACAATTTTTTTGCTGTCCCTACATCAGAATTCATGAGGACCATTAGAGCCTCAGAGAGGGTTGTTGTCTGGCCAGAGAAGGCAAATATTTATGATGTGTCACTAAAGTTTCAGAGAGGGCTGCTATCTGGTCAGAGAGCTGGGCATGCGTGAGTTCAAGGCGTGGGCAGGCATTCCACGCAGGTTCAGAATTTGAAGTAATTTATGGTAAAGCCAAAATTATCTTTTCATGGCTTTGTGGCATGATGGCTCCCAATTTTAATAAAAGATCAGGTTGGGTCTACAATTTCCCCCTTTTCTCTGTGTCCCTTTCAAATCTTTGATAGATTATGGGAAGAACACTGAGGAAATTTTAATGCCTCAGATAAGAGTCTCCAAATTTTTACAACTCACCCAAAACCGATCTCCCTGATTTTACCTGACTTAATTAATTATTTATATTGATAGTCTATTTATCTTTCTCTCCATTGTTTTAAAAAGAGTGGCATCACTAATTTTTTCTTCTTCTGTCCTGAGACAGGGTGACGTGAGTGGACTCCTCGTGAGGGACATGAGTTGCCTATTAGAAGTCAGTTGAGAGACATGAGTTGCCCTTTAGAAGTCAGTTCGGTTTGAAGTCAGGTTGGGGAAGAACAGGTTGTAAAGTCATCTGTGAATAGATTCTTCTATGAGTGAAACAAAAACCATGAGTACTGAATAAATGTTGCAGCAGCTGGAACATGTCACTGTATAGAAATTCCCTCACCAGTCTTTAATATCCCCAATTATCAGGACTGTCAACTTAATATTTAACTTTAAGTGTTACAGTTGGCCCTCTCAATAAGACACAGTTTAATAATTTAATGTCATCTGATCTTGTAAAAATTCTTTTACTAGTATGACCTCTGCGTCTAATAGAGAAACCTTTAATTCTGTTACTCAGGGCTGGATAATCGTACTAGCAAACACCAAGCCTACCTGTGTAGGTTAGGAATATCTGTAGGTCTTAAACTGAAAACTTCTGCCTGTGGCAGCTCTTCTTGATAGTCTCTTTTTATAAGTATTAGGCATTCCTGTGTGAGAATCCTTCTTTGTAGCCTCCAGTCTTACTTATTTTGGGAGGATAAGATAAAGTGCATACCTTAAAATTTTATTATTATTATTATTATTATTATTATTTAAAATGCCCAGGAGTGGCTGTATTTTGGTCTTAACTGTCTTTGCTAAGTGTTTAAGATGAAGCAGTCAAACTGACTTTTGTTTCTATCTGTTGTTAACAGTCAGCTGAGCTTTTGTGGGAATCAATTCTGGGGAAACTTGAGAAGAGATTCTCAGTTCTGCTAGTGCCATTTGCGCTAGGTGGGTCCAGGTCTTGCTTGACCATTTGGCTTCCCTCAGAAGCATCATGGATGTCTCCTTTCTATGATGACTCTCCTCTTTGTAACAAATGCACTGATTGGCTTTCTGTTCTCCAGTGGTCTCATTAATCTCCCTGATCAGGAGGTTATGTGGCTCAGAGTTGCAAAGCTCTTTAGAGAAGTCCCCTGTTCCCTGGATTCAGACTGACTCAGAGGGCAAGAGCCAAATATTGGTTTTCTTGGCCCTTTTCATTTAACATTCATTTTAAATCCTAATCTTAAAAATCCAGCAAATAAATTTAACAGCCTTACATTAAGAGTACTGGGCTTTAATGTCTATAACTTTATAATTACCTTTTTATTAATTGGGATCTGTATTATTCTGTCTGTATTGTAGTTGATGACTTATTATCTTGAATAAACCCATGTTGTGTTCTTAAAGCAACACATTTGTAAAACACTAACAGGGAATCTTTAGATCACTTATAAGAAAATTTCAAACTAAAATTAACAAAAGTAAAAATACTTAGTTTGTGTAATATCTTCCCTGAATTTTTTGGCTGAATTATACATTATATCCCCTGTTTGAGATCCTAGGAATATTGACAATAAAAAAACCTTTTTAACATAACTTTAAAGAAATATTATCTGACCTAATGGTTTCATAGTCATTCTCACATGTAGTAAGATGGGACACACAGCCTTATCTCAGGTAAGGCAGGGCTCTTTATAAATCTTAACTATTTTAGTTCTAAAGCTGATCTTTATTTTTAAATATCATTTGACAATGTTTAAATAAATTGTTTGAGGTCACATGAACATTAGCTAACACCATATGATATCACATTTAAAACATGAATTAAAGAAAGGCTGAAAGTTTTTAACCTTTACAAAGATTAGGCTCTAATTAACTTAAAAATACATTTAAATTGTTCCCCAATGTAAAAAGTAACATAAAAATTTATATATCTTATTGATAACAGGTAAATAAATCCACAATATATTTTTTTACCACACAACTTCAGAGCACCAGCTTGATATAATACTCTTTAAACGTTTCTACCTTACAGACTTGCATACCTGTAAGATATGAAAACATTAATAGCATAACAATTACATTTATGTTTCTACATTAATCAAGTTTGGCTTTTAAAGAAATGGCAGTACAGTGCTCTAAAATAACAGTTTTTATTTAATCAGTTGTTTAATTTTTATGGTTGCTTGCTCTAGAAAACATAAATCTTAATAAACTCAATGTTATGGGTAAACTTATGTTTTAAGAAATTTTTGTCTCATTAACACATGACTGATTTTTACAATCTTATACAGAGTTTACTAAAAAAAATACAGATCTTAGTAAATCAATCAGATATCTAACAAAAGTACTCATGAATGAGTAATCCCATATCAAATTTACTTTACTTATTTATCAAAAAGTTAGAGAAACATATTGAACAGTGTAAACCATTTTTATGTTGAAGGAAAGGTACTAGAGCCAAGGCATATTAGACATTTTGTAGATGTTAATATTTTGTTACATGTTTGAACACCTAGAAAACTTTGTGAGCTTAAATTTAAAGACATTTGTTTTTATCTCTTTATCCAATTTAAATTGAAACATTTAAATCAGGTGAATTAAAGATCTTTGGATCCACTTTTTTAAAATTTGTTTTTACGAGCGCTATTTTTTTATGAGCGCTCCTTATATATGTTAATTTGTGTATCATATATATGACATACGGACATATGTATATATAGACATACAACACATAACAATTTGTGCACACATAATAATAGTCAAGGCCTTGTAGCTTTTCGTAGTTGAAATCTTTATTGCAATGTTTCAAAAAGTCCACAGTTGGTCAAAGATAGAACTGATCAGAAAAACATTAACCTAGGTCTGTATGCTCAAAATCATGAGGTCAAAAAACATAAAGTATCTAAGAAAAAAAATAAGAGTCCTAGAAAAAATGACTTGCCAGTAATTAGTAAATAACATACAATTTACCTTTTTTTCCCTTAGACCTCAAATCACTCTCCTACAAAGCTTGCAGGCTTCTTTCATTTGCATTTCAACATAAGTCATGGCTGAGGTCTGGAAGGAGCAGCAAAAAAACTGCTATTCTGAACAGACATCTCAGGACTAAGGCATTTTAACCATAATTTTCAGGTTCAGATGTTGAAAATTATGATACAAGTTTAAGATACAATTCACAAAATTTTATATCTTTACATCTTGTTTTGTCAACAGACACCATACTATGATTTACTATTTATTTCCAAATTAATGCACTGGTACACACAGTGACATTTTCCCAGGCTACCCGATTCAAAATTGGTGAAAAAAAAAAAAAAGACCGTATGATTGGGAAGTTTCTTGCCAACTTGGAAGTAGAGTTCTTCAGTTATCCATCCTAAGTATTTAAGTTCTCTGGCATGAATTATCTGAAATCATAAACTAAACAATTACCTAAACCCGACTTTTTACTCCAAGATTGTGCAATGCTTCAAAAACCCATTCAGTTACCAGATTGTTAAAATAAAACATCATCATTTAGACACACATTCAGCTAAGATCATTCCCCAAAAACAATTTATAATATCAACACATTATTGCAGATGCCTTAAAGGGCCAGAAACTAAGACACAATACAGACAGAAAGGAGGTCCAGACTATGGCTGTCAGACAGAACCCTTTAAACCAGAGCAGATAAGAGAAAAATCTCCTACAGCAGTGGCACCATAGATGTCCCCACAAGGGGACCAGATGTTTTCACAGAAGGGCAACCTGAAATGTAAAATAAAGTGTCTCCATGGTGACTTTACTGCATTTAGTGTCACCTTTTTCTTTTTCTCTTTTTTTAACAAGACAGAGGTGGCATAATCCTTACAGTGCAGGGAAGGAAGGAGGTAATTCCCTGAATCAACAGGGCTTTGGCAGCTGCTGGGAGTCCCTCAGTTTCCCCTTTTACATACAGGATTAGCTCCTCTGATTCAGTTCCACATCAAGCATGCTCTATCTCCTAACATTTCAGTAGATAGCTCTCACAAAGTTCCAGAGCGGAGGGTGGGTACAAGATTTGTAACTTAAAGTTTGGTTCCTGACCTTGAAGCCAATTAATACAAATTTAATAATGAGGACTGGGTTTTGAGAAAAAGAAAAAAGGAGTTTTATTGCTTGGCTAACAAAGGAGAAACACAGGGGACTCTGCCAAAGTTGTGACTCTCTTTATCTGGAGGGACAAGGGGTTTTAAAGGAGTTTCACTTGTTAACCTGGGAGATACTCAGTTCTTAGGTCCCCAGCAGGCATAGCCCTCTGCAATGGGTGTGCTCCAGGCAGCCAGCTAGGGGCTTCTATCATCCTGCTTTACAATGGGGGATAAAGTTCATTGCAGTTCCTTAAAACACAGTCCAAAGGGGTGTCAGGCTTAATCTCTTTATTTCTGATTTTCATGTCCAATATACTTAAGTTTTTACCACCAAAATCACACAACAAAACGAACAAAAACAAACAAACAAAAAACCAAAAAATAGAACACAGAACACAAAAAAACAGAAACCCAGCGCCTAAACACAGAAACAGGGCAAGAGTGCAACATCTTGCTAAAGCTCCAGGGTAGGAGCGCATGCGTGCCCGTCGGCACCTCTTTACAGTTCCAGAGGAATTCCCTACAGAACAGAACAGAGGACAGAAAGATTCTCGTTACTGTCCTGGACAGAAGTATATGTGAGCCTCCCCGTGCCACATCTCTGTCATCAGAAGAGATCTCCCTTAACCAGATATCAGATGTTATAAAGGAGCCACTTACCTATGGAGGTGTCCTCCATCAGGTGCTTGCTAATAGTTTTAGTGCAGAGGTTCACTGCAGTGCTCCCTGGACTAAAGGCTCTCTTCCAAATATAAAGAAGATGGACCAAATCAGGCCTGTGTGGAGAGCGGTTCCTTGGTGCCTATGGTTGATATACCATTCTAATTTGTGAAAGTGCCACAGAAAATAGGGTAAGCCTCCTTCTCATGGTACGCTTGAAAGCAACTGTTTGGACAAAGTGGTTGCCAAGGCAGTGACCTCATTCAGTTCCTGAAGGATGTGACCTCACTTCAATCCCTTGGTAATGGAACTCTCTGAACTTGGGATCCAGGAAGCCAGGCACACAGAGTCAGTCTCAGTCCCAGTCCCAGTGTCTCACTTGCTTCGATTTAGCAAGGACAGAGTCAGTCTTTCTTGGTACCTACTGATGTGAGGATGGCCAAATGCCAGGAGTTCTCTGAAGAGGGGCCTTTCCTGAAAAAGTAGGTAGTGGCTCACAGCTGGCTCCTGACCACTTCACAGAGTTGGACAAGGAGACCAGATCTGAGACAGGAAACGCCATATCGGGGGAACATAGTATGGCCCAGCAGTAAGAGGATACTCTGGAGAGTGAGAGACATACTTGTGGAAGGAGGTGCCTTTGTGGGTGTGGATGTGTGTTTGTGGTTTTGTCTCATGTTCTGAGAATAGGCAGGAAAGTCGGTTTGTTTGGTTTGGAGTGAACTGTTTCTAGTAAGTTGTTTCACAAGGCGAGTGTTTCTATGTCTGTGTATCCCACTGTGTCCGTGCTTGTAGACATTAGAAAAGAGAATGCATCAATGGATGTTTCCTGTCAAGTAGAAAGCTTCCCAGCATTCATCCTGCCCAATTTATGAATACACTAGGGCTTGCCTTATCGATGGGCAACACCTGCTATTTTCCTAAGTTCCTGTTTTCTTCCTGAAATCTAGCCTCTCTCCAGAATAGGTTCATGCATTTGCATCCACGATATGTACCACCTCCAAGCACTGTGACATGGACATGTACTGGATAGCTGAAGAGAATGGCAAGCATCTCAGAAAAGTCAGATATCACTGTGACCCAGAAAGTCTCAGTAGAGAAACCCTGCGAAGGGCCTTTTGATTACCTATTGTTCTGTTGCCCTGAATGTCAGGAAGGTCTTTGCCTCAGGCCACGCTTTTGTGAAGCCTGAAGAAAACAGTTTTCAAACGGAAATGAATGGGCATCACCTGTGGCTCTTTGCTTAAATGCATTGTAAAGGGATGTGTCTGAATCAGCCTCTTGGCTCTGTGTGAGCCTGTGGCTTAGATTATCAGCACCTGATAGATCTAAAGAAAGATCCCATGTGTGGATCCAAAATCAAAATGGCCAAAAAATCAGTCATTGTTGATGAAGTCTCTCGCATTCCTCTGTAAGGTTCCTGACCTCAATCAAGTGAGAAAAGGAATCCATTGGGTCAATTGAGTTCTTCAAAGCCTTGCAGATGCTAGCCCATACGTTCTTGGGTTTTCTTATGAATCCAATTCAAATAAAGAATCTAAACCCCACCGTCAGTAGGCCTCAAATTGAAGAACAGAGCTGTATTAATGGCAGGCATATTTGATCACTCCTGGTTCACAGGAAGGGTGTCCAGGCCACTCTGACTTTTGGCAAATGAGGGGAAAGGGAGATTATTTGGGACACTGTCTTGTGCTGCGCCTCTCATGGAATCCTCCTGCCAGAAGTTATGATGAGTGTCTATTTGGAAGAAGATGAGTGCCATTTGGGAGTGTTTTGGTTTTAATTGTGGTCATTTGTGTGGTGGTTGGTAGAGATAATTGAGTCCATCTTGTCTTGAACTTTGGTGTGATTCCCCTTAGAGACTGTGTTTTGGAACTGACCTCTGAGAAGGTACAAGGTTCTGTGTCATTGTATATCCATATTTCTGGGACATCTCTACGGAACGTAATTCAAAGCTAAGTATACCAGTCAAGGGCCAAATGAACTTCTGGGCTTCAAATCTAACCTAGATTTCTGTTTTCATACTTATATTGAAAGGTTAATAAAATAGGTACTTGTCACTTCCTGTTTTTCTGTATGCTTAATAAAACACTGTTGAAATCTTGAGAACTGTTTGCTCTTCTTGTTCCCAGAATGTGCTGCCCCCAACTGCCAAACTGCAGAATGTACTCCATCAACCATTTGCACGCAAACCGCCCACTCGCCCTTACCCATCAATAAACTTCCCTCCCTGCCCTCTCCAAGGAAAATATATAAGCACTTCTTAAGCTGTTCTCAGGGCTCTCTGCTCTATTCAAGCGAGCTCTGAGCCCTTGCATGCCGGACTCCCAATAAACCCTTTGCTGTTGCATTAGACAGTCTCTTGGTGGTCTCTTTCATCGATGCTCACCCGACCTTTACTTCTGGTGGCCCCAGCGAGATCCGGCAGCTGCAGATGAAAGACCCCCAACGGGATGCTCTGGGGGTAAATAAGGCCCCTCTTTCTGGTTTCAGGATTCAGGTTAGGGTTTGACAAAATGGCTATTGGTAAAGAGCGTGAGCTCTCTCCCACGGTGGCTGACACACATGTCACAGAGCCACAGGCCATGTCCCTGGGGGATGGACTCGGGAAATTGAGGAAGCATAGTCTCCTCGACTCAGTGATATTTTCTTTCAGATTCGGAATTGCCAGCCCATCAGGTTTTGCCGGCTGCTCAGTCCTGGTCTCAGTATTGGACGTCCATTGCCTGTCTTTATTGTCTTGTCTTGTCTGTGTCATGTGTTGTTGCTTTCACTGTCTGTGTATATTTCATTATGGGACAGAGCACTTCAATGCCTCTGTCCCTGACCCTTAATCACTGGACCAAAGTCTGCTTAAGGGCTCAGAATCTTTCTTTTTCATTAAAACACCAGACCTGGCAGATTCTGTGTCTCAGAATAACCCACCTTTGTAGTCGGATGGCCTCTAGAAGGATGTTTCTACTTCGCACTAATTTGAAAAGTCTGAGATATTGTCTTTCAGCCGGGGCCACATAGACATCCAGATCAATAGCCATATATCTTAACTTGTCAGGACCTCTGCAAATCTCCTCCTCCATGGGTGAAGCCTTTCCTTGTCCCTGCACCCACTCCTACTCCTTCCCCTATGATTCTATCTCTCAAACTCTCTGTTCCTCAACCTCCACCCTCTGTTCTCCCTGAGTCTCAAGACTCTACTCGTCCTTATCCTCTGCCCTTGTCCCCCAACCCCCAAAACCCTGTAAGTAATTCCCCTGCTGCTGACTCAGCCTCTCCACCATTCGAGGAAGCCAGAATGGCCCAGCGCCCTCCAGATGACTGTCCCATGACACACACAGCGCCTCCTTCCCTGGAGGAAGCTGGCCCGGCTAAAAAAACTCAGAGAACTCGCCAACGTTTTCACACCTGCCTACTTGGAATGACTGCCAACAACTCCTAGGGACTCTCTTCATGACAGAGGAATGAGAGAAAAACCTCCTGGAAGCTAGAAAAAAATATCCTCGGACCTGATGGGCGACCAACACAACTTCCCAACATAATAAAAGCTGCCTTCCCCTTTAACCAACCCAACTGGGACCCCAACACCTTTGAAGATAGGGAGCATCTGTCCAATTATTGCCAGGCTCTAATTGTGGGTATCCAAGGGGCCGCTAGGTGACCAACTAATTTGGCCATGGTAAGAGAAATTATTTAAAGGCCTGATGGATCTTCCTCTATGTTTCTAGAGAGAATTATGGAGGCATATAAGAGATATACTCCTTTCGATCCTCAGGCAGCAGATCAAAAGGCATCTGTCACGATGGCCTTAATTGGTGAAGCTGCCATGGATATTAAAAAAAAAAAGTTAAAAGAGAGATTTAGTCAGAGAAGCCGAAAAAGTATACTATAAGAGAGAAACAGGGAAAAAGAAAGGGAGCAGAGGGAGGATGAGAGAAGCAAAAGAAAGACTAAGGCATTGACTAAGATCCTGGTCACAACAAGAAAGAGGCCAGAAATTAAGACATAAGGTGACAGGAAGCGATACCTGGGCCCGTGCCACAGGCCACCCCTGGCCTCAGATCAATGTGCCTACTGTAAAAAAAAAGGACACTGGGCCAAAGAGTGCCCTATAAAGAGACAGACATGCCAGCCAGCCATTCTGACTCTGGGGGATGACTAAGAAAGTTGGGGCTCAGATTCTTTCCCCTAGCTCAGGGTAAGATTTGAAGTGTAGGGGACCCCAGTAAACTTTGAAGTGAATACAGGAGCAGTATACTCAGCCCTTAAGGCCCCATTGGGCCGTCTATCAAATAAAAGGTCTGTAGTTCAAAGGGCTAATGGCAGTAAATATCGGGCTTAGACTACTAAGAGGACCATGGACCTGGGGAAAGGAAAAATCCATCACTCCTTCCTAGTAATCCCAGAATGCCCACACCCATTGATGGGCAGAGATCTGCTCACCAAGCTCTGGGCCAAAATAACTTTTAACCCTGAAGGCCCACAAATGAAATTTCTAAATCCTTCAGTAAAAACTCCTATAGTCACGGCTTTAACTATATTAGTAGAAGATGAACGTCCACTCTTCACACCCCCCAAGACTGATCAAACAGGCAAGCTACCCCAGAAATGGATAACAGATTACCGAGATGCCTGGGCAAAAACTGCTGTGTTAGGCCTGGCCGTGAAACAACCTCCAATAACAGTGGAGTTAAAAACCTCAGCCTCCCCAATCAATGTCAAATAATATCTTCTAAGCATAAAAAGCTAAAGATGGGATAAGGCCCTATATTCAGAAATATCTGGCCTTAGGGGTCCTAAGGCCCTGTCAATTGGCCTGGAACACTCCCCTGCTATTAGAAGAAAAAGCCAGGAACCAGGGACTATCACCCTGTTAAAGACCTAAGAGAGATCAACAACAGAGTGCAGGACATTTACCCCACGGTACCTAATCTGTTCAATCTGCTTTGCACTCTGAACCCTGAGCAGAAATGGTATACTGTTCTGGACTTAAAACAAGCTTTCTTTTGCTTGCCTCTGCATAAAGATAGTCAGTTGCTGTTTGCTTTTGGGTGGGTAGACCCACAAACCGGAAAGTCTAGTCAACTAACTTGGACTAGACTCGCAGAGGGGTTCAAAAACTCCCCCACTCTCTTTGATGAAGCCCTTCACAGAGATCTCAACAATTTCTGAACTACACACCCCGAATTCACCCAGCTTCAATATGTGGATCACCTGCTACTGGCATCCAACACCAAGGAAAACTGTGAACTGGGACCCAAGCACTATTATCCGAGCTTGCTCAACTCGGGTATAGAGCTTTGGCCAAAATTGCCCAATTTGCCAGCAAGAAGTAATCTTCCTCGACTATTTCCTTAGGGGCGGTAAACGATGGCTCACTGAGCCCAGATTACAAACCATTGAGCAGATACCAACCCCATCTTACAGCAGACAACTAAGAGTTTCTTGGGATTGCTGGGTTTTGCAGGTTATGGATAAATGGGTTTGAGTCCTTATCTGCTCCTTTATACCCGCTGTTAAAGGGAGATGCCCAATTCCAATGGACCCCTAAGTTCCAGGAAGTTTTAGATAACATCTAAGGACACTGACTTTGAACGCCTCAACATTACTGAGCTCAGCCTGCAATTACAGAAAGCCCTACACTACGTTAAAAATGTACACCAACTCACTCACCTTGGTTCAAAGAAACTGCAGGCATTCCTGTAGGATTAAGAACAGAGTTTTCCACTAACTGACTCACAGCGAAAGGAAATAATTGAACTGGTAACAAAAGCCTGTCGGGTCAGTCAATTGTTTAATGCTTACCCTTCCAAGTTCCTTAGACGAAAGCACCTACGAGGAACCAGACCAGGACAATTCTGGGAAGTGGACATTACTGAAATTAAGCCAGCAAGGTATGAACTTAAAAATCTCCTAGTCTTTGTGGATACATTCTCAGAATGGATTGAAGCCTTACACACACACACACACACACACACACACACACACACACAGAGAAAAAAAAAAAAAAACGACGCAAATGGTTCTCAAGAAGATCCTGGAAGATATTTTTCCAAGATACGGTCTGTCTAAGATAATAGGGTCTAATAATGGACTTGTGTTCATGGCCCAGGTAAGTCAGGTGTGGATTAATTGTAAGTTACATTATGCTTATGTACCCCAGAGCTCAGGAGAGGTAGAAAAAATAAATAGAACCATTAAACAGACCTTAACAAAATTAAGCTTAGAGACCGGCATAAAAGATTGGACTATGCTCCTGCCTTATGCACTGTTTCATGCGAGAAATACTCCCTCAGTTTCTTTGTGTAACCTCACCCCCTATGAAATTCTCTATGATGCCCATCATCCAGTAAGGGACCTAATCCCCAACTCTAAGGCCTAACAATCCCTTCCACACCCCTTGCTTGACAGACTTAAAGCCATTGAAAGAACTCAGTGATAACTGTGGAAACAGCTGGCCACTGCCTACCAACCTGGGGACGAGGGGATTCCACATCAATATCAAGTAAGAGACTTCGTCAACATAAGACAACATCAGGTGTTATCCCTAGAACCCCGCTGGAAAGGAACATACCAGGTGCTACTTATAACACCTACAGGCATAAAAGTAGACAGAATCACTTTTTGGATCCATGCCTCTCATCTCAAGCCTTCGCTGTATCCAGACTCTGGTTGGAAACTGGAAAAAACTGGTAACCATTTCAAATTGCGTATTCGCTATGTGGACAAGACTATAGACTCTCCCCTTGGCCACCAGTACTCCTAACCCTCATCAGCCTGTTCAGCAGTGAAGGCTGATCTGAAATCCTACTAGACAAGAAGTATGGTCTATCTCGCATACAGCCCCCTTAGGGACCTGGTGGCTATCTCTCCACCCAGACATTTTTCAGCTTGGTATAGGTCTTTCCTATTGAGATAACCCCAATGAAGAGGATCCCACTAAAGTTCCATTAAATCCCTTCCATACCATAGATAATTGAAACAAACATTATGGATGCACGGAAACGCGAGCCAGATTAAGGTTGGTTAGCCTAGAATACTATATATGCCCGGCGGACTATCAAAGCCACAAACAGCCATGGCTGTGTGGGGTGAAAGCCAACTTCTTGTGTAATTCATGGGGATGTGAGCATACCGGGGCTGCCTGGTGGAACCCAAACTCCTCATCAAATTCAGTACACAGCATTGGCCATATAACCAATTAGACAACCAAAAACTATGGCCCCCAGAGGGTTCTCTAGATCCTCAAATTCTGCGTGACATTTTTAACTTCGGCAAGTGCTCAAAAGGGGAAAATTCCCCTATGTGGAATCCTTTTCCCTCCTTCACTCACATCCTGTACTATGCTTCTCCAATAGTTCCTCACCCTCAGCCTTCTGCTCTAGACTCTCTGCTGTCACTCCCACCTCAGCAACCTGATTTCTTCCCTCCAATTACTACATCAAAAACCCAAACCTCCGCCAGTTCTCAGACCATTGCCCCCTTGCTGAGGTAGCAGGTACCGAGGTACCCCTCCACTCACTCACTCCTCTCTTTTTCTGTCTGTGCCTGCACTAGGTCCCACCAAGTCCTCTAAGAAGCTAAACCAAAGCTCAAACCAGCTGAGAAGAGCCCTCAGACCCCTATCCAAGATGTAATAAAAATAGCCTTTAAAGTTGCTTTGTCATCACTGAAAACAGGTTACTAAGAATTTAAAGTCCCTCACAGGCTTTTTGGAATACTCACTCCCATCTTCACCTCTGCTCTACCTGTTCTACTGCTCAAGTTTTGTTCTAGGAAAATCCCAAACCCCTTTTCCATTATTCTTTTACATCTCATCTTCCTCATTCTCAGATCCACGGAGCTGCTCTCAGCCTCGCCTTCCCCGTCTTCCCCCTCTGTACCAGGTCCATAGATATGTCTTAAATAACCTTCTCCAGAAGTCTTCACCGAGGCTTACATTAGGTCTTTCAGCAAAAGAGTCCCTCTGAAAGAGTTCAATGTAGATGAACTTCCACTTTTCGTGTTGCCCTGTTCTACTTGGCCACTCGCTGAAAAAATCACCACCCCTAAGCTTGACACCGCCTTACTAGATTTTCACAAAATATGTGAACAAGGCCTCTGGCCTTGAGCTGGGGATTCACAGAGATGGCTAGATTTCTAAGATAAAAAAGTTACCAATTGGGCTTCATGGTGACAGCTGGCAGGGAGAAAAAAAGAGACAAAAAAGCTCTCCCTTTCCAAGGTGTCTTTGAAAAGTTAACTTGCCCAGAACAGAGGAACAAAAACAAAAACAAAAACTGATTTCTGTGAATTTCTACAGACTGTGAACTTCTGAGCCACTTCCCTTACATGTTGGGTACAAATTCTAAAACTACCGAAACTTGGGCTTCAGGGGATTAATTGATTACAACAGAAGCAATGCCCTCTAAATCCGGATGCAACCAAATAAGACTGTTTTCCTGTGTTTGGTGCTATCTTAGGTCCCTTTCCTTGTCCGTCCCTACAACAGTATAATTCTATACACTTTAACATTATTTATGTTTTCATAAAATGGTCAATATATGTGATTAATTATGTAATGATGCAGATGTTTTCCAGAGTTCTCTATCATGACTTAGGTTCATTTAAAGATCAACTAGGGGGGCATACAACCCGGTTCCACTGGGAACCTGTATCCCTCACTTTAGCCATCCTATTAGAAATAATAGTTGCTGAAGGGGTGGGCTAGTCCATGAGACACAACAAAGACACAATTAGAAGCAGAAATATGCCAAAGTTTAAAGACATTAAAAACCGACATCACAGCTTTACAGGAATTTTAACCTCTCTCTTTCTGAAGTTGTTTTACAAAGCAGGCGAGTGTTGGACCTCCTCTTTATGAGAGAAAGGTGCCTTTTTGCTTGCATTGAGGGAAGAATGTTGTTTTTATGCCGACAATACTGGAGTTGTAAAAGAATCTATGAGTAAATTAAGAAAACGACTTGAAGAGCGTCAAAGAGAGACAGAGGCCCCAAAAGGGAGCTTTGAGTCTTGGTTCACATAGTGACCTGATTAACTACGCTTTTATCTGCCATGGCCGGTCCATTAAAAATCCTCATATTATTGCTAACGTTAGGACCCTGTTTGCTCAACCGTGTAGTTTCCTTTCTAAACCAAATCGAACCTGTTATTAATCCTAACCATACACTGTTCTCTCAATCTAATTTTACAGAAGAGCAGGGACAGAATTGGTATTAAAATACAGAATTATAGAGGATCTTCCACCAGCTGAAAACCTCAAAGGTCCACGCAGAAATGATCCCTGGAGAAGATGTAGGCAAGTACGAAGGACCTGAGAGAGCAAAAGTCTTCCATGGCAAACAACCTGCTCAGGATGAAGGGATGTGTCTGAATCAGCCACTCTCTTCTTAATGTAGAGAAGGTGTACCAAAGCAGGCATGTGTTGAGAGCTGCTCCTGCATGCCTATGGTTGACATACCACTCTGACCTGTGAAAGTGTCACAGGAAGTAGGAGCAGCATCCTTCTCATGGTGACCTTGGAAGCAACTGTTAAGACAAAGTTGTTGCCAAGGCAGTGACCTCATTCAGTTCCAAAAGGAAGTGACCACACCTAACTTCCTTGGTGATGGAACTCTCTGAACTTGGAATCCAGGAAGCCAGGCACCCAGAGCCAGTCCCAGTCCCAGTCCCAGTGGTCAAACTTATTTTGATTTACCAAGGACAGACTCAGTCTTTCTTGGGACCTACTGATGTAAGGATGGCCAAATGCAAGGAAAGCTATGAAGAGGGGCCTTTCCTGAGAAAGCACGCAGTGGCTCACCGCTGGCTCCTGACAACTTCACAGAGTTGGCCAAAAAGACCAGATCTGAGACAGAACAGGCTATTTCCAGGGAACATAGTAAGGCCCACCAGTCAGAGGACACTCCGGATAGTCACAGACCTACTTGGGGAAAGGAGCTGCCTTTGTTGTGTGGGTGTGGGTTTGTGGTTTTGTCTCATGTTCTGAGAATAGGTATGAAAGGCAGTTTGTTTTGTTTGGAGTGAACTGTTTCTTGTAAGTCGTTTGACAAGGCGAGAATTTCTATGTCTGTGTATCCCACTGTGTCCGTGGTTGTAGACATTAGAAAAGAGAATGCATCAATGAATATGTCCTGTCTAGTAGAAAGCTTCACAGCATTCATCTTGCCCTATTTATGAATGGACTGCAGCTTGCCTTATTGATGTGCAACACCTGCTATCTTCCTTAGTTCCTGTTTTATTCCTGAATTCTGGCCACTCTCCAGAATAGGTTCATGGTTTTCTGTTTAAGATATGTACAACCTCGAAGCTCTGTGACATGACCATGTACTGAAGGGAATGGTGAGCATCTCAGAAAACTCAGATATCAGTGTGACCAGGAAAGTCTCAGTGGAGAAACCCTGCTTGGGGCCTTTTGTTTACCTATTCTTCTGTTGCCCTGAATGTCAGGAAGGTCTTTTCCTCAGTCCACCACTTTTTGAAGCCTGAAGAAAACAGTTTTCAAATGGAAATGAATGGGCATTACCTGTGGCTCTTTGCTTAATTGCTTTGGAAAGGATGTGTCTGAATCAGCCTATTTACCCTGTGTGAGGCTGTGACTTAGATTCTCAGCTCCTGATGGATCTAAAGAAAGATCCCATGTTTACATCCAAAAACAAAATGGCCAAAAGAGCAGTCCTTGTGGATGAAGTCTCTCGCCTTCCTCTGTAACTTTCCTGACCTCCATCAAGTCAGATTAGGGATCCTTTGGGTCAAATGAGTTCTTCAAAGCCCTGCAGAGGCTAGCCCATATTTGCTTGGGTTTTCTCAAGACTCCAATTCACATAAAGAATCCAAACCCCACAGTCATTTGGCCTCAAATTGAAGAAGCGGAGCAGTATTAACGGGAGGCCTACTTAATCTCTCCTGGTTCACAAGAAGGGTGTCCAGGCCACCCTGAATTTAGGCAAATTAGGTGTAAGAGAGCTTATTTTGGACACGGTCTTGGGGTGTGCCCCTCATGGAAAACTCCAGCCATAGGTTATTGTGAGTGTCTATATGGAAGAAGATGAGCGCCACGTTGGAGTGTTTTGGTTTAAATTGTGGTCATTTGGGTGGCGGTTGGAAGAGATGACTTGGTCCACATGTTCTTGAACTCTGGTGTGATTCCCTTAGAGTCTGAGTTCTTCAACTGACCTCAGAGAAGTATTGCCATAAATAGTGTTGAGATTTTAGGAAGCCAGGCATGAGCGTTGCCCTTGGAAACTGAGTTCTAGGCCCAGGGTGGCTTTCCACAGAGCACTGAGCCTCTCAGCCAGGATACCACAAATTTTATTCTGAAAGACTTGGCACCCATAGTTGAGAGTCAAAACTCATATGGACCTCACATTGTAGACCTAAATGGGCATAACATCATATGATCTTTTGGCCACTCTTTGGGAAGCCTTACCTGTGAGTGTTCTCTAGAGATTTCATTGAAATGAGCTTCCTAACCATTTAATGGTTCCTGAAAGAATTGAAACTCACAGTGCCTCCAACTTCATCCTTGAAAAATGGCTAGATAAATACCATGAAATTTTTGAATTTCCCATCACCAGGTGGCACTGGAAAACCTTTTGATGTCCTGTTGCTGATCATGAATATACCAGACAGTGCCTTGATTGACTGGGTTTCATGTAAATGGTGTAGAACAGAGATGCCAGTAAGTTGGACTCTGTTGAGTAGTAGGTTAGAGCAGTGGTGGGCAGGTATGTGATAAAACATCTGTGGTGGGGCCATATGTATCTTCCATTGGTTTCAAATGCCTTGTGACTGACATGGTGCAGCCAGCAGAACCTTCCATGTAAAGGCAAGTTGTTATTTGGAGAGGTTTCAGGACATTGTTCAGAATCAGGGTGCTATGGTCAAGGGGGCAAGATATGTAGGATAGGATCCTAGTTCTTGGATCCTCCTGCAAAACCTGACCAACCATACATGACAGAACTTCCTCTTGCACTGTGACCCAGTTGAACTCTTTGTATTTCATGAAGCAAATACCAAACACCCAGTGCAGCAGGAAGAAACACCACGAAAATGGAAGATGACCATATGGCTTCACAGTGCACACTGGCACACATTTATTCCCCAGTGGCCACAGTTTACCTAAAAAGAGAATTCAGCACTGCTGCCTCATGTACATTGGGAAATAAGAAACCATGTCCTCCAGGTCTCATAGATCCAGACCAAGCTTTTATGGTCTCCCTAGAAAGGAAGCTAAAGCTCCTGACAACAACATATTTTTCAAGTGCCCAAACTCACAGGCAGTTTCTCTAGAAATCTCTAGGCCAGCAGACCTCCATGTTTGTGGAGTTTTTACCCTGTCCCATACTTTTGGAAACTACTCTACCACTTCAAAGGTTGTGAGCTCCTGAGCATATTGCATTCCACAAATTTATTCACAGATTTTCTAAATCTTCTCCTCTAATTGTGTCTTACTTGGGGTGAAGGAATTGTCAAGGCATTGTTCTGGATGAGAGTGGGAATAATTTTGTGTAGCACATATTTACATACACATTGGATTCATTGTTCAATTTTCCATTCGAAATGCTGAATCTTTGACACTAACCCATACCCTACTAGACTCTGACTACTAATTCTAATATGATGGAGAAAAGTAACCCAAACAGAATAGAAATACTAGCACTTCAGAGGAGGCATGGTGGATAGTTGGTTTGCCTTTTGCATGACATAGGGTAGGAGTTATAAATCTTGTCAATTTTTTGTTGAAATAGTTCTGCATGTGTTTTTAAAGTTAACACATATGTGAATTCCTGTCTCCATTTTTCTGTAGCCTATTCAGCACATGTATTTTTATATGCACATATAGAATCCTACCTGGTATCACACGTATATTCTTGAGAGGTGGCTAACTTGGCAGATACAAAGTGTGAGAAGAGATCACTCCTCATTAATGCTTTTGGAACTGAAAATTCAGACTATGAGTGAGCTTCTTAGTTGAAAAACATTATACATAAATCCATGTTCAGTAAAATTAATATTTTGGATCTGTGGATGATATATATTTCACAATGAATTTTAATTGGCATATATATTGCTACTATTTAATGTCTCTGTGTGTGTTTTGTGTGTGTGTGTGTGTATATATATATATATATATATATATATATATATATATATATATACTCTCTAGATTTTTCAAAATATAAAATATATGTGTCCTATTATACACTCCCTAAATTCATTCTTGTTCATGTATGTGGTTTTATATTAAACTTTTCATAAGATTATTTTAAAAATATTCATCCACCTGAAATACATATTTGTTTTCTAGTACTAAAAAGTTACTTCAATGAATGGTGCAAACAAATCCTTATATTTTTACAGTAGCTGACCCACTTTAACATCAATGCAAGTAGATTCCTATGGAACATGATGTGTATTTTGACGTTCATTTTTATTAAACACTGGTACATTACTATTTCTGCAGTTTTTATACATTATAGAATATACATTTCATCCACAAGTTCACAAATTTAAAGAAATTTGTAACATATTCAATCACTTCCTGCTTCAGAACATATGTATTCCTCCTTGTTTTTGAGTGGTCATTTCATGAGATTTTTTTCCAAACACATTATTTTCGATTTCCATAATCAAATTTGAAGCAAAATTCACACACTCTTGGTGATAAACCACAACCGTAATATTACCATTAGATGTATTACTGGTTGGAATGAATGTATGTATATCAATATATGATTCCTGTGTATTTTCAGATATCAATTCAATCCATTATTTAAAGTTGGAACAAGTTATATTATTTATTCGCAGTATGGTCTATTCATGCATTATCTCTATATTCATACATACATGGTACACCTATATGTACCCCCAATACTAATTTATACCCCTTCAAAATGTTGCTCCAAGAAATGGTGCAAGAAATACTCATGTCACCTGATCTACATATACGTTTTATCACAGTAATATTCTGGCCACAAAATGCAAAGTCACACTTACGATTGTACCAAAGCCTAAATGGAATGTGAGTATGGATTATGAAAATAACCCATGTCCAGGTTGCCTAATGCTCTCAAATGTCAATCCTATTGGTGACTACATATTTGTTACTTCCTAAGATTATATATTCAATCTCAAGCCTGTTGAAAATGTCTTTTGCTATCACTCACTTTATACTTTGCCTGATTTCCTAATGTCTCTATTGATATCTGCTTTCCTACATATTTTCCCCAGTTCATCACTGTGACTGACTCTTCACATATGCTGACATTTACATTTTCTGTCTACCTGAAAACCTATTGCTAAAGAACTATTTGTCCAAATACTATACTCACACTTTTTTATAATCCTACCAACTATCTTCCTAATCCTACCGACTCTCCCTCTTTGAATGGTTGTTCTCCTCAACATTCAATCATCCAAGGTATCAGATCTTATGCCATTGTGTATAGATTTATCTGAGACATCTGTGCAGAACATAATTAAAAGCTAAGTATCCCAATCAAGGACCCAATGCCCTTCTGGGCTTCAAATGTTACCGAGATTTCTGTTTTCATTCATATATTTCACCTATATAATCTTATAAATATTGCAGGTTCCCAATACCATTATTCATCCAGCAGAATGATCCTAACCCAAATCAAACATGTTATTAACTGTAACCAAACACTGTTCCCTCAATCTAACTTTACAGAAGAGCAGGGACAGAGTTGGTCTTACAATACAGGAATGTAGGAGATCTTCAACTTCCGGAGAACTTCAAAGGTCCATGCAGAAATGATCCCTAAAGAAGATGTAGGCAGCTATGATGGACCTGAGAGTGCGAAAGTCATCTTTCATGACAAAAAAAAACAAACAGGTCAGGATGAAGGGGTGTGTCTGAAGCAGTCTCTCTCTTGTTAATGTAGAGAAGATGGACCAAACCAGGCTTGTGTGGAGAGCTGTTCCCGGGTGCCTATGGTTGATATTCCATTCTAACTTGTGAAAGTGTCATAGGAAGTAGGGGCAGGATCCATCTCATGAATCCTTGGAAGCAACTGTTAGGACAAAGTGGTTGCCAAGGCAGTGACCTCATTCAGTTCTAGACGAAGTGACCCATGTCAGTTTCTTGTTGATGGAACACTCTGAACTTGGAATCCAGGAAGCCAGGCACCCTGAAGCAGTCCCAGTCTAAGTCCCAGTGGTCTCAAATTTTTGGATTTAAGAAGGATAGAGTAAGTCTTTCTTGGCAACTACTAAATTGAAGATGGACAAATGCCAGGAAAGCTCTGAATAGGGGCTTTACCTGAGAAAACAGGCAGTGGCTCACCGCTGGCTCCTGATAACTTCACAGTTTTGGCCAAGAAGACCAGATCTGACATAGGACAGCCCATTTCGGGGAAACATAGTATGGCCCACCAGTCAGAGGATGCTCCGGATAGTCACAGACCTATTTGGGGAAAGAAGGTGCCTTTGTGGGTGTGTGTGTGTGTGTTTGTGTGTTTGTGATTTTTGTCTCAAGTTTTGAGAAAATGTAGGAAAGTCGGTTTGTTTGGTTTGGAGTGGACTGTTTCTAGTAAGTCCTTTGAGAAGGTGAGTGTTTCTATGTCTGGGTATCCCACTGTATTTGTGGTTGTAGACAATAGAAAAGAGAATGCATCAATAGATGTGTCCTGTCTAGTAGAATTCTTCGCAGAATTCATCCTGTCCAATTTATGAATGGACTGCAGGTTACCTTATGGATGGGCAACACCTATTACCTTCCTACATTCCTGATATCTTCCTGAATCTGGTCACTCTCCCATAGGCTCATGGTTTTGTGTTCAAGATATGTATCTCCTCCACAATCTGGGACATGGCCATGTACTGGATAGCTGAAGAGAATGGTGAATATCTCAGAAAACTCAGATATCAGTGTCACCAGGAAAGTCTCAGTGGAGAAAATCTGCTTTGGTATTTTGCTTACCTATTGTTCTGTTGCCCTGAATGAAAGGAAGGACTTTGCCTAAAGCCACACATTTCCAAAGCCTGAAAAATACAGTTTTCAAATGGAAATAAATGGGCATCACCTGTGGCTCCTGGCTTAATTGCTTTGCAAAGGGATATGTCTGAATCAGCCTCTTAGTGCAGTGTGAGATTATCGCTTAGATTCTCAGCACCTGATGGATCTAAAGAAAGATCCCATGTGTGCATCCAAATCCAAAATGGCCAAAAGAGAAGTCATTGTGATGAAGTCTCTTGCCTTCCTCTGTAAGGTTCCTGATCTCCATCAAGTGATAACAGGGATCTTTGGGTCAACTGAGTTCTTCAAGCCATGCAGAGGCTAGCCCATAGGTGCTTGGGTTTTCTCATGACTGCAAATCACATAAAGAAACTATACCCGACAGTCTGTATGCCTCAAATTGGAAAAGCAGAACAGTATTAATGGCAGACCTCTTTGATCAGTCCTGGTTCACAGGAACGTTGTCCAGGAAACACTGACTTTAGACAAATGAAGGGCAAGGGAACTTATTTTGACTTTGTCTTGGGCTGTCTGCCTCATAAAAACTTCCAGCCAAGGTTATGATGAGTGTCTATATGGAAGAAAATGAGGGCCATGTGGGAGTGTTTTGGTTTTAATTCTGGTCATTGGTGTGGCGGGTGGAAGAGATGACTGGGTCAACTGGGCTTGAACTCTGGTGTGTTTCCACTTAGAGACTGAGATCTGAAACTGATCTCAGAGAAGAATTGCCATAAATTGTGTTGGGATTTTAGGAGGCCACACATGAGAGTCGCCCTTGGAACCTGAGATCTAGGACCAGGGTGGCTTTCCACAAAGAACTGGGAATCTCAGCCTGGATATCACATGATTTTATTCTGAAAGACTTGGCAGCCATAGTTGAGAGTCAAAAGACATAGGACCTCACATTGTAGATCTCAATGGTCCTGGCTTCAAGTGACCTTTTGTCCACTCTTTGGAAAGCCTTGCCTGTGAGAGTTCTCTAGAATTTTCTTTGAAATGAACTTTCTCAACATTTAATGGTTCCTGAATAATTGTGCATCCAAAGTCATCCTTGAAAAATGGCTAGATAAATACCACGAAATTTTTGAATTTTCCATGACCAGGTGGAACTGCAGAAACTTTCGATGTCCTGTTGCTTACCATGAGTGTACCAGACAGTGCCTTGATTGACAGGGTTTCATGAAAATTGTTTAGAACAGAGATGCCAGTATTTTGGAGCCTGCTGAGTAGTGGGCCTAGAGCAGTGGTGGACAGGTGTGTGATAAAATATCATGGTGGGGCCATTTGGATCTGCCATTGGCTTCCAAATGGCTTGTAACTGACAGAGTGCAGACATCAGACCCTTATATGTAAAGGCATCTTGTTATATGGCATAGTTTCAGGGCAATGTTCAGAATCAGGTTGCTATGGACAAGGGGGCAATCTTTGAGAGATAGAAGCCTGGTTGGTGAATTTTCTTGCAGACCCTGACCCACCACACGTGACAGAAATACCTCAAGCACTGTTTCCCAGTTGAACTCCTTGTATTTTGTGAAGCATGAACCAAACTCCAAGTGCAGCAGCAAGAAACACCACGAAAAGTGGAGGATGACCAAATTGTTTCACAGTCCACACAGGGAGACACAGTTTACCTACAAAGAGAGAATTGAGCACTGCTGCCTCGTGTTCATTGGAAAATAGGAAACGATGTCCTCCAGGTCACATAGATGAAGACCCAGCTTTGAGGGTCTCACTACAAAGGAAGCTTAACTCCTGACAACAACCTATATTTCAGTGCCCAACTTCACTGGCAGTTTCTCAAAAAGTTTTAGGCAAGCAGAGCTTCATGTTTGTGGAGTGTGTACCCTGTCCTTACTTTTGGAAACTCCTATACCACCTCCAAGTTTGTGCACTCCTGAGCATTTTCGATTCCAGAAATGTAATCACAGATTTTGTAACTCTTCTACTCTAATTGTGTCTTCCTTGGGGCGAAGGTAATGACAAGGCATTGTTCTGGATGAGAGTTGGAAGATTAATTTTCCTTTTTTCCATTTGAAATTCTGAATCCCTGACACTAACCCATATTCTACTAGACTCTGACTACTAATCCTAATATGATGGAGGAAAGTAACCCAAACAGTACATAAATACTTGCAGTTCAGAGTTGGACTTGCCTTTTGCATGATAAAGGGTAGGTGTTATAAATCTATTCAATATTTAATTGAAATAGTTCTCAATGTGTTTTAAAGTTAACAAATATGTGAATTACGGTCTCCCATTCTCTGGAGCCTATTCAGCACATGTATTTTTATATGCACAAATAGAATCCTACAAGGTATCACACGTACATCCTTGTAAGATATATGACTTAGCAGATACAAACTGTGAGAAGTGATCACTCCTCCTAAACGCTGTTGGAACTGAAAATTCAACCTATGGGTGAGCTTCCCAGTGGAACAACATTATACATAAACCCATGTTCACTAAAATGAATGTTTTTGCATCTTTATGATATATATTTCATGATGAATTTTGATTGGCATATATATTGCTACTTTTTAATGTCTGTGTTTGTGTGTGTGTGTGTGTGTGTATATATATATATATATATATATATATATATATATATATATATATACACTCTCCATATTTTTAAAAATATGAAATATATGTGTCTTATATACACTCCCTAAATTCATTCATGTTCATGTATGTGGATTAATAATCAACTTTTCACAAGATTATTCTTAGAAATATTCATCCACCCGAAATACATATTTGTTTCCTAGTACTGAAAACTAACTTCAGTAAAAGGTGCATACAAATCCTAATATGTGTACATTAACTGACCCAGTTTAACATTAATGCATGTAGGTTCCTATGGGACATGATGTGTATTTTGACGTTAATTTTTATTCCACACTGGTACATTACTATTTCATCAGTTTATGCACATCATAGTATATATATTTTATTCACTAGTTAGCAAATTTATAGGCATTTGTTTCACTTTCAATCACTTCCTGCTCCAGAACACATGTATTCCTCTATGTCTCTTGACTGGTCTATTCATGATACTTTTTTCCAAATATATTATTTTCTATTTCCATAATCAATTTTGAACCAAAACTCACACACCCTTCATGATAAACCGTAACCCTAAGATGATCGTTAGATATATAACTGGTTGGAATGAATGATTGCATATCAATATAAAATTTCTTATAAATTTTCAGATATTTATTCAATTCATTATTTAAAGTGGATCCAGTTATATTATTTATTCACAGTATGGTCTATTCATGCATTATGTCTATATTCATAGAAACAGGGTACACCTATTTGTACCCCCATACTAATTTGTAAGTCTTCAAAATATTGTTCCCAGAATTGGTGGAAGAAATACAATTGTCACCTGATCTACATACACATTTTATTACAGAAATATTCTGGACACAAAAAGCATAGGTCACACTTACAATTGTACCAAAGCGTAAATGGAAAGTGAGCATGGATTACTAAAAACATCCATGTCCAGGTTGCCTAATGCTCTCAAATATCAATTCTATTTTTGACTACATATTTGTTTCTTCCTAAGATTATATATTCAACTTCAAACCTGTTGAAAATGTCTAACCCTATCACACAATTTATACTTTGCTTGATTTCCTAATGTCTCTATTGATATCTGATTTCCTATATTTTTCCCCAGTTCATCATTGTGACTGACTCTTCACATGTGCTTACATTTACATACACTCTCTACACTAAATTCTATTGCTAAAGAACTTTTGGTCCAAATCCTATACTCACTCTTTTTTCTAAACCTACCAACTACCTTCCTAATCCTGCCGACTATCGGTTTTTGACTGGATGTTCTCTTCAACATTCAATATCCAAGGTACAAGGTACGATGCCAGTGTATATTGATTTATCTGAGACATCTGTGCTGCACATTACTCAAAGCTAAGTATCCCACTCAAGTCCCCAATGCCCTTCTGGGCTTCAAATCTTACCTAGATTTCTGCTTTCATACTTATGTTTCACATATATACTCTTGTAAACATCGCATTTTGCCAATACCATTATTCATCCCGCAGAATTATTTGTAACCCAAATTGAACAAGTTATTAACCCTAACCATACACTGTTCCCTCAGTATAACTTACTTAAGAGCAGGGACAGTGTGGGTCTTACAATATAGGAATGTAGATGATCTTCCACCTGCTGAGAACATCAAAGATCCATGGAGAAATGATCCTTGCAGAAGATATAGGCAGCTATGTAGGACCTGAGAGAGCAATAGTCATCTTCCATGGCAAACAACCTGGTCAGGATTAATTGATGGTCTGAATCAGCCTCTCTCTTCTTAATAAAGAGAAGATGGACTGAACCAGGCCTCTGTGGATAGCTGTTCCCTGGTGCCTATGGTTGATATACCATTCTAACTTCTGAATGTGTCACAGGATGTTGGGGCAGCCTCCATCTCATGGGAACCCTGGAAGCAACTGTTAGCACAAAGTGGTTACCAAGGCAGTGAGCATATTCTGTTCCTGAAAGAAGTGACCTCACTTCACTTCCTTGGTGATGGAATTCTCTGAACCTGGGATCCAGGAAGGAAGGCACGCAGAGCCAGTCCCACTCCCAGTTCCAGTGGGCTAACTTGTTTGCTTTTCCCAAAGACATAGTCAGTCTTTCTTGGTACCCACTGATGTGAGGATGGCCAAATGCCAGCAGAGCTCTGAAGAGGGGCCTTTCCTGAGTAAGCAGGTAGTGGCTCACCGTTGGCTCCTGACAACTTCACAGAGTTGGCCAAGGAGACCAGATCTGAAACAGGACAGGCCATTTTGGGGGAACATAATATGGCCCACCAGTCAGAAGACATTCCGGATAGTCACAGACCTATTTGGGGGAAGGAAGTGCCTTTGCCGTTGTAGGTGTGAGTTTGTGGTTTTTTCTCATGTTCTGAGAATAGGTAGGAAAGGTGGTTTGTTTGGTTTGGAGTGGACTGTTTCTAGTAAGTCGTTTGACATGGTGAGTGTTTCTAAGTCTGTGTATCCCACTGTATCCGTGGTTGTAGACATTAGAAAAGAGAATGCATCAATGGATGTGTTGTCTCTAGTTGAAAGCTTCCCCGCATTCATACTGCCCAATTAATGAATGGACTGCAGCTTGCCTTATGGATGGGCAACATCTATTATCTTCTAAAGTTCCTGTTTTCTTCGTGAATTCTGGCCACTCTCCAGAATAGACTCATGGTTTTGTTTCCCAAATATGTAACACCACAAGGTTCTGTGACATGGCCATGTACTGGATAGCTGAAGGGAATGGGAGCATCTAAGAAAACTCAGATTTCAGTGTGACCAGTAAAGTCTCAGTGGAGAAACCCTTCTTTGGGCCATTTGCTTACTTCTATTTCTATTACCCTGAATGTCAGGAAGGTCTTTGCCTCAGGCCACCCCTTTGTGTAGCCTGAAGAAAACTGTTTTCATATGGAAATGTATGGACATCACCAGTGGCTCTTTGCTTAATTGATTTGGATTGGGATGTGTCTGAATCAGCCTCTTGTCCTTGTATGAGGTTGTGGCTTAGATTCTCAGCACCTGATGGATCTAAAGAAAGATCCCATGTGTTTCCAAAACTAAAATGGCCAAAAGAGCAGTCATTGTGGGTGAATATTTTTGCCCTCTTGTTTTAGGTTCCTGACCTCCATCAAGTGAGAATAGGGATCCTTTGGGTCAAATGAGTTCTTGAAATCCCTGCAGAGGCTAGCCCATATTTGCTTGGGTTTTCTCATGACTCCAAATCACATAAAGAATCTATACCCTACAGCCAGTAGGCCTCAAATTAGAGAAGTGGAACACTTTAACAGCAGGAATATTTGATCATTCCTGGTTCACAGGAAGAGTGTCCAGGCCATCATGATTTTAGGCAAATGAGGGGCAAGTGAGCTTATTCGGACACTACCTTGGGCTCATAGAAACCTCCAGCTAGAGGTTATGATGAGTGTCTACATGGAAGAAGATGATGGCCCTGTGGTAGTGTTTTGATTTTAATTGTGGTCATTTTTTGGCGGATGGAAGGGATGATGAGGCCACCTGGGCTTGAACTCTGGTGTGATTCCCCTTAGAGACTGAGTTCTGAAACTGACCTCAGAGAAGTATTGCCATGAATTGTGTTGGGATTTTAGGAGGCCACGCATGAGACTCACTCTTGGAAACTGAGATCTAGGCCCAGGGTGGTTTCCACAGAGGCCTGAGAATCTCAGCCAGGATATCACATGATTTTATTCTGAAAGACTTAGCAGCCATATTTGAGAGTCAAAACACACATGGACCTCACATTGTAGATGTCAATTGGCCTGGCTTTAGGAGACCTTTTGGCAACTGTTTGAGAAGCATTGACTGTGAGAGTTCTCCAGAGCTTTCATTGAAATGAACTTTCTCAACTCTTAATGGTTCCTGAATGAATTGAAACCCACAGTGCCTCTAACTTCACCCTTGAAAAATTGCTAGATAAATACCATGAAATTTTTGAAATTCCCATGACCAGGTGGCACTGCAGAAACTTTTGATGTCCTGTTGCTGATCATGTGTATACCAGACAGTGCCTTGTTTTTGACTGGGTTTCATTAAAATGGTGTAGAACAAGAGAAGCCAGTAATTTGGAGCCTGCTGAGTAGGGGGGCTAGAGCAGTGGTGGGCAGGTGTGTGATAAAACATCATGTTGGGGCCATGTGAATCTGCCATTGGCTTCCAAATTTTTTGTGACTGATATAGTGCAGACATCAGACCCTTATATGTAAAGGCATCTTGTTAAATGGAGAGTTTTCAGGGCAATATTCAGAATCAGGTTGCTATGGTTATTGGTGCAAGCTATGTGGGATAGAAGCCTGGTTGGTGCATTCTCCTGCAGACCCTGACCCACCACACGTGACAGAACTCCCTCCAGCACTGTATCCCAGATGAACTTTTTGTGTTTTGTGAAGCAAATACCAAATTCCCAGTGCAGAAGCAAGAAATACCACGAAAAGTGGAGGATGACCAAATGTCTTCGCAGTCCCCACCGGAAGACACTTAGCTTCCAATGGACACAGTTTAGCTACAAAGAGAGAATTGAGCACTGCTGCCTCATGTTCATTGGAATATAAGAAACCATGTCTTTCGGTCACATAGATGCAGACCCAGCTTTGATGGTCTCACTACAAAGTAAGCTAAAGCTCATGACAACAACATATATTTCAAGTGCCCAACCTCAGAAGCCGTTTCCCAAGAATTCTTAGGCCAGCAGAGTTCCTTGTTTGTGGAGTGTTTACCCTGTCCTTTACTTTTGGAAACTCCTCTACCACCTCCAAGGTTGTGAACTCCCGAGCATATTCCATTCCATATTTGTATTCATAGATTTTCACACTTTTCTACTCTAATTGTGTTTTACTTGGGGCGTAGGTAATGTCAAGGCATTGTTCTGGATGTGAGTGGGAAGATTTTTGTGTAGCACATATTTACATACACATTGGATTCATTTTTCAATTTCCATTTGAAATACTGAATCTCTGACACTATAACCCATACCCTACTAGTCTCTAATAATCCTAATATGATGGTGAAAAATAAGCCAAAAAGAGAAGAAACACAAGCAGTTCAAAGGACGCATGGTGTATAGTTGGAATTGCCTTTTGCATTATATAATGTAGGAGTTATAAGTCTAGTCAATTTTTTGTTGAAATAGTTCTACATGTGTTTTTAAAATTAGCAAATATGTGAATCCCTATCTCCCTTTCTCTGTAGCCTATTCAGCACATGTATGTTTATATGCACATATAGAATTCTACCTGATATCACTCGTATACACTTGTGAGGTGGCTGAATTGGTAGATGCAAATTGAGAGAAGAGATCACTCCTCCTAAACGCTGGTGGAACTGAAAATTCAACCTATGGGTGAGCTTCCTAGTTGAAAAACATTATACATGAATCCATGTTCAGTAAAATGAATATTTTTCGATCTGTGGATTATATACATTCCATGATGAATTTCTATTGGCATATATATTGCTACTTTTTTTTTCTTTTATTGGTTGCTCAAAACATTACAAAGCTCTTGACATATCATATTTCATACATTAGATTCAAGTGGGTTATGAACTCCCATTTTTACTCCAAATACAGATTGCAGAATCACATTAGTTACACATCCATATTTTTACATAATGCCCTATTAGTTACTGTTGTATTCTGCTACCTTTCCTATACTCTACTATCCCCACTCCCCTATCTTCCCATCTTCTCTCTCTACCATACCTACTCTAAATCATTTCTCTCCTTGTTTATTTTCCCACAACCTCTTATATGTAATTTTGTGTAACAATAAGTGTCTCTCTCCATTACCATGCAATTTCCCTCTTCTCTCCCTTTCCCTCCCACCTCATGTTTCTGCTTAATGTTAATCTTTTCTTCATGCTCTTCCTCCCTGTTCTGTTCTTAGGTGCTCTCATTATATCAAACAAGACATTTGGCATTTGTTTTTTAGGGATTGGCTAGCTTCACTAACCTAATCTGCTCAGTGCCATGCATTTCCCTGCAAATTCCAAGATTTGGTCATTTTTTAGTGCTGCGTAATTCTCCATAGTATATAAAAGTCACATTTTTTTATCCATTCATCTATTGAAGGGCATCTGGGTTGGTTCCACAGTGTAGCAATTGTGAATTGTGCTGCTATGAAAATCGATGTGGCAGTATCCCTATAGTACGCTCTTTTAAGGTCTTCAGGGAATAGTCCGAGAAGGGCAATAGCTGGATCAAATGGTGCTTCCATTCCCAGATTTCCCAGGAATCTCCATACTGCTTTCCAAATTGGCCGCACCAGTTTTCAGTCCCACCAGCAATGTACAAGAGTACCCTTTTCCCCACATCCTCGCCAGCACTTGTTGTTGTTTGACTTCATTATGGCTGCCAATCTCACTGGATTGAGATGGTATTTTAGGGTGGTTTTTATTTGCATTTCTCTTACTGCTAGAAATGGAGAGCATTTTTTCATGTACTTGTTAATTGATTCTATGTCCTCCTCTGAGAAGTTTCTGTTCAGGTCCTTGGCCCATTGGGTTATTGGTTATCTTATTGTCTAATATTCTGAGTTCTTTGTATACTTTGTATACTCTGGATATTAGGGCTCCATGTGAAGGGTGAGGACTAAAAATTTGTTCCCATGATGTAGGCTCCATATTTACCTCTCTTATTGTTTCTCTCTTTAAGAAAAAAAAATCAGTTTAAGTAAGTCCCATTTGTTGATTCTTATTATTAACTCTTATTCTATGGGTGTCCTATTAAGGAATTTGGAGCCTGACCACACAATATGTAGATAGGAGCCAACTTTTTATTCTATCAGACGCAGAGACTCTGATTTGAATCTAGCTCCTTGATCCACATTGAGTTAACTTTTGTGCATGGCGAGAGGAGGGGATTCAGTTTCATTTTGTTGCATATGGATTTCCAGTTTACCCAACTCTATTTGATGAAGATGCTATCCTTCCTCCATTGCAGGCCATTAGCTCCTTTATCAAATATAAGACAGTTGTAGATTTTTGGATTAGTCTCTGTGTCCTCCATTCTGTACCATTGGTCCACCCGCCTGTTTTGGTACCAGTACCATGCTGTTTTTGTTATGAATGCTCTGTAATATAGTTTGAAATCTGGTATCACTATACTGCCTGATTCACACTTCCTGCTTAGAATTGCTTTTGCTATTCTGGGTCTTTTATTTTTCCATTTGAATTTCATGATTGCTTTATCTATTTCTACAAAAAAAAATCCTTTGGGATTTTGATTGGCATTGTATTAAACCTATAGAGAACTTTTGGTAATATAGCAATTTTGATGATGTTAGTTCTGCCTATCCATGAACAGGGTATATTTTTCCATCTTCTAAGATCTTATTCTATTTCTCTTTTTAGGGTTCTGTAGTTTGCATTATATAAATCTTTCACCTCTTTTGTTAGGTTGATTCCCAAGTATTTAATTATTTGAGGAAATTGGGAATGCAGTGTTTTGACTCATTTTTGTTTCAGAAGTTTTGTCGCTGATATACAGAAATGCCTTTGATTTATTCATGTTGATTTTGTATCCTGCCACATTGCTGCATTCATTTATGAGTTCTAGTAGTTTTTTCTGTAGACCCTTTTGGGTCTTCTATGTATAGAATCATGTCATGTACAAATAGTGATAATTTAAGTTCTCCTTTTCCTATTTTTATGCCTTTAATGTCTTTCATCTCTCTAATTGCTCTGGCCAGTTTTTCGAGAACTATATTGAATAGAAGTGGTGATAGAGGACATCCCTGTCTTGTTCCAGATTTTAGAGGGAATGCCTTCAATTTTTCTCCATTCAGAATGATGCTAGCCTGAGGATTAACATAGATAGCTTTTACAATGTCGAGGTAAGTTCCTGTTATCCCTAGTTTTTAAAATGTTTTGAACATAAAGAAATGCTCTACTTTGTTGAATGGTTTTGCTGCGTCTATCGAGATGATCATATGGTTCTTATCTTTAAGTCTATTGATGTTGTGAATAACATTTATTGATTTCCATATATTGAACCCTCCTTGCATCCCAGGGATGAATCCAAGTTGATCATGGTGCACGATTTTTTTGATGTGCCTTTCTATCCAATTCGCCAGAATTTTAATGAGGATTTTTGCATCTAGGTTCATCAGAGATATTGGTCTGTAGTTTTCTTTCTTTGAGGTGTCTTTGTCTGGTTTCAGAATCAGGGTGATGTTGGCCTCATAGAATGAATTCGGCAGAGCTCCCAGTTTTTCTATTTCCTGAATAACTTGAGAAGTATTGGTATTAATTCTTCTTTAAAGGTTTTGTAAAACTCTGCTGTATACCCATCCGGTCCTGGGCTTTTCTTGGTTGGTAGTCTTTTGATTGCTTCTTCTACTTCATCCATTGATATTGGTCTGTTTAAATTGTGTGTTTCCTCCTGACTCAGTCTGGGCAAATCATATGACTTAAGAAATTTATTGATGTCTTCACTATTTTCTATTTTATTGGAATACAGGTTTTCAAAATAATTTCTAATTTTCTTCTGTATTTATGTAGCATCTGTTGTAATATTGCCTTTTTCATCCCGTATGTTAGTAATTTGATTTCTCTCTCTTCTTCTCTTCGTTAGCATGGCTAAGGGTCTGTCTATCTTATTTATCTTTTTGAAGAACCCCTTTTAGTTTTGTTAATTTTTTCAATAGTTTCTTTTGTTTCAATTTCGCTATGATTTTAATTATTTCTTGCCTTCTGCTACATTTGCTGTTGTTTTGCTCTTCCTTTTCTAAGGCTTTGAGATGAAGTGTGAGCTCATTTATTTGTTTTTCTTTTCTATTTTGAGGAATGACCTCTAGGCGATGAATTTACCCCTTAAAACTTCTTTTCATTGTACCCCATAGAATCTGATATGTTGTGTCTGTATTTTCATTTATCTCTAAGAATTTTTTGATTTCCTCCTTTATGTCTTCTGTAACCCATTGATCATTCAGTAACATATTCTTCATTTTGGATGTGATGTATGATTTTTTCTTCCTTCTTTTATCATTGGTTTCCAGTTTCATTCCATTATGATCACAAAAAATTCATGGTATTATCTCCACCCCTTTATATTTACTGAGGGTTGCCCTATGGCATAACATATCGTCTATTTTTGAGAAGGATCCATGTGCTGCTGAGAAAAAAGTATATCCACTTGATGATGGTTGATATATTCTATATATGTCAGTTAAGTCTAGGGTATTGATTGCGAGATTGAGTTCTATAGTTTCTTTTTTCAACTTTTGTTTGGAGGATCTGTCCAATGGTGAGAGAGGTGAGTTGAAGTCACCCATAATTATTGTATTGTGGTCTATTTGATTCTTTAACTTGAGGAGAATTTGTTTTATGAACATCGCAGCACCATTATTTGCTGCGTGAATATTGATAATTGTTATGTCTTGTCGGTGAATGGTTCATTTTAGCAGTATATAATGTCCTTCTTTATCCCTTTTGATTAAATTAGTCTTGAGGTCGATTTTATTCGATAGGAGGATGGCCACCCCTGCTTGCTTACGAGGACCGTGTGCATGGTATAAATTTTCCCAATCTTTCACCTTCAGCCTGTGTATGTCTTTTCCATTCAGATGTGTCCCCTGGAGGCAATATATTGTTGGATTTTTTTTTTATTTCAAGTTACAAGCCTATGTCACTTTATTCGAGAGTTTAAGCCATTTACTTTTAGAGTTACTAATGATATATGGTTTGTACTGCCACCCATGTTTGCTTATATCTTTTTTTTAAATTAGTTTGTTTCTCCATGATTAGCTTTTCCCCCGCCCTCTGTCATTACTGAGGCACTTCTCACTCATGGTTTTCGTTGTTGATTTTCATTTCTTCCTCGTGTAGTGTTTTGCTCAAGATGCTTTGCAATGCTGGTTATCTGGCTGCAAATTCTTTTAGGTTTTGTTTATCATGAAATATTTTTATCTCGTTGTCTTACCTTAAGCTTAATTTTGCTGGATACATAATTCTTGGTTGGCATCCATTGTCTTTCAGTGTTTGAAGTACGTTGTTCCAGGATCTTCTCACTTCCAGCATCTATGATGAAAAATCCATTGTTAACCTTTTTGGTTTACCCCTGATTGTAATGATTCTAATCTGCCTCCTTTCTCTGGTAGCTTTTAATATTTTCTCTTTGTTCTGTATATTGGATATCTTCATAACAATGTTTCTTGGCATTGGTCTACTGTGATTTTGTGTGCTCGATGTCCTGTAAGCATCTACAATTTGTTTATCCCTTTCCATTTTTATTTCTGGAAAGTTTTCTGTAATATTTCATTCAGCAGATTTCTCATTCCCTTGGTTTGAATCTCTGTACCTTCCTCTATCCATATGACTCATTAGTTTTTTTTTTTATGTTATTCCATATCTCTTGAATGTTTTCTCATAATTTTTTACAGCATTTCTTTGTTGGCTAGACTTTTTTCAAGATGATATATTTTGTCTTCATTCTGTCTTCTACTTGCTCTACACTGTTAGTGATACTCTCAATTGAATTTTTAATTTGGTTTATCATTTCCTTGATTTCTAGAATTATTGTTTGATTTTTCTAATAATCTCTATCTCCTGATAAAGATGCTTAATTTCTTATTTTATCTGTTTATGTAATTTATTTTCAATGCGTTCTATCACTGTTTGTTTTTGCTGTCTCGTATCCTCTTTAAGGTTCCATTCCATCTGTCTAAGGTATTCCTTGAGTTCTTTATATGACCATTTTTCTGATGACTCTAGGTGCTCTTGAATATTTAGGCTGTCCTTCATTGTTCGTACTCCTTTTCTTCCTTGCTTTTTTATGCTTCTCATGTTACTTCTCGTTCTGTTTGACTACTGAGTTACTGCTTACTCTTATAAATTTATTTGATGCTTGAGAGGAAAGATATTAGAAGGGAAGGGAGAAGTCACTAAAGAGAATGAGAGTAGGCAGGTAGAATTCAAGTAAGGGGGAATAAAAAAATTGAAATGAAATGAAAAGACAAAAAAAATAGAAAATAAAGAAAGAAAATTTTAAGTAATAATGATGATTAAAAAATTGAAAATTAAAATTTAAA